>NW_026683925.1:0-16475 GCF_030247195.1 Topomyia yanbarensis | reverse complement strand
GACAAAGACAAAGACAAAGACAAAGACAAAGACAAAGACAAAGACAAAGACAAAGACAAAGACAAAGACAAAGACAAAGACAAAGACAAAGACAAAGACAAAGACAAAGACAAAGACAAAGACAAAGACAAAGACAAAGACAAAGACAAAGACAAGACAAAGACAAAGACAAAGACAAAGACAAAGACAAAGACAAAGACAAAGACAAAGACAAAGACAAAGACAAAGACAAAGACAAAGACAAAGACAAAGACAAAGACAAAGACAAAGACAAAGACAAAGACAAAGACAAAGACAAAGACAAAGACAAAGACAAAGACAAAGACAAAGACAAAGACAAAGACAAAGACAAAGACAAAGACAAAGACAAAGACAAAGACAAAGACAAAGACAAAGACAAAGACAAAGACAAAGACAAAGACAAAGACAAAGACAAAGACAAAGACAAAGACAAAGACAAAGACAAAGACAAAGACAAAGACAAAGACAAAGACAAAGACAAAGACAAAGACAAAGACAAAGACAAAGACAAAGACAAAGACAAAGACAAAGACAAAGACAAAGACAAAGACAAAGACAAAGACAAAGACAAAGACAAAGACAAAGACAAAGACAAAGACAAAGACAAAGACAAAGACAAAGACAAAGACAAAGACAAAGACAAAGACAAAGACAAAGACAAAGACAAAGACAAAGACAAAGACAAAGACAAAGACAAAGACAAAGACAAAGACAAAGACAAAGACAAGACAAAGACAAAGACAAAGACAAAGACAAAGACAAAGACAAAGACAAAGACAAAGACAAAGACAAAGACAAAGACAAAGACAAAGACAAAGACAAAGACAAAGACAAAGACAAAGACAAAGACAAAGACAAAGACAAAGACAAAGACAAAGACAAAGACAAAGACAAAGACAAAGACAAAGACAAAGACAAAGACAAAGACAAAGACAAAGACAAAGACAAAGACAAAGACAAAGACAAAGACAAAGACAAAGACAAAGACAAAGACAAAGACAAAGACAAAGACAAAGACAAAGACAAAGACAAAGACAAAGACAAAGACAAAGACAAAGACAAAGACAAAGACAAAGACAAAGACAAAGACAAAGACAAAGACAAAGACAAAGACAAAGACAAAGACAAAGACAAAGACAAAGACAAAGACAAAGACAAAGACAAAGACAAAGACAAAGACAAAGACAAAGACAAAGACAAAGACAAAGACAAAGACAAAGACAAAGACAAAGACAAAGACAAAGACAAAGACAAAGACAAAGACAAAGACAAAGACAAAGACAAAGACAAAGACAAAGACAAAGACAAAGACAAAGACAAAGACAAAGACAAAGACAAAGACAAAGACAAAGACAAAGACAAAGACAAAGACAAAGACAAAGACAAAGACAAAGACAAAGACAAAGACAAAGACAAAGACAAAGACAAAGACAAAGACAAAGACAAAGACAAAGACAAAGACAAAGACAAAGACAAAGACAAAGACAAAGACAAAGACAAAGACAAAGACAAAGACAAAGACAAAGACAAAGACAAAGACAAAGACAAAGACAAAGACAAAGACAAAGACAAAGACAAAGACAAAGACAAAGACAAAGACAAAGACAAAGACAAAGACAAAGACAAAGACAAAGACAAAGACAAAGACAAAGACAAAGACAAAGACAAAGACAAAGACAAAGACAAAGACAAAGACAAAGACAAAGACAAAGACAAAGACAAAGACAAAGACAAAGACAAAGACAAAGACAAAGACAAAGACAAAGACAAAGACAAAGACAAAGACAAAGACAAAGACAAAGACAAAGACAAAGACAAAGACAAAGACAAAGACAAAGACAAAGACAAAGACAAAGACAAAGACAAAGACAAAGACAAAGACAAAGACAAAGACAAAGACAAAGACAAAGACAAAGACAAAGACAAAGACAAAGACAAAGACAAAGACAAAGACAAAGACAAAGACAAAGACAAAGACAAAGACAAAGACAAAGACAAAGACAAAGACAAAGACAAAGACAAAGACAAAGACAAAGACAAAGACAAAGACAAAGACAAAGACAAAGACAAAGACAAAGACAAAGACAAAGACAAAGACAAAGACAAAGACAAAGACAAAGACAAAGACAAAGACAAAGACAAAGACAAAGACAAAGACAAAGACAAAGACAAAGACAAAGACAAAGACAAAGACAAAGACAAAGACAAAGACAAAGACAAAGACAAAGACAAAGACAAAGACAAAGACAAAGACAAAGACAAAGACAAAGACAAAGACAAAGACAAAGACAAAGACAAAGACAAAGACAAAGACAAAGACAAAGACAAAGACAAAGACAAAGACAAAGACAAAGACAAAGACAAAGACAAAGACAAAGACAAAGACAAAGACAAAGACAAAGACAAAGACAAAGACAAAGACAAAGACAAAGACAAAGACAAAGACAAAGACAAAGACAAAGACAAAGACAAAGACAAAGACAAAGACAAAGACAAAGACAAAGACAAAGACAAAGACAAAGACAAAGACAAAGACAAAGACAAAGACAAAGACAAAGACAAAGACAAAGACAAAGACAAAGACAAAGACAAAGACAAAGACAAAGACAAAGACAAAGACAAAGACAAAGACAAAGACAAAGACAAAGACAAAGACAAAGACAAAGACAAAGACAAAGACAAAGACAAAGACAAAGACAAAGACAAAGACAAAGACAAAGACAAAGACAAAGACAAAGACAAAGACAAAGACAAAGACAAAGACAAAGACAAAGACAAAGACAAAGACAAAGACAAAGACAAAGACAAAGACAAAGACAAAGACAAAGACAAAGACAAAGACAAAGACAAAGACAAAGACAAAGACAAAGACAAAGACAAAGACAAAGACAAAGACAAAGACAAAGACAAAGACAAAGACAAAGACAAAGACAAAGACAAAGACAAAGACAAAGACAAAGACAAAGACAAAGACAAAGACAAAGACAAAGACAAAGACAAAGACAAAGACAAAGACAAAGACAAAGACAAAGACAAAGACAAAGACAAAGACAAAGACAAAGACAAAGACAAAGACAAAGACAAAGACAAAGACAAAGACAAAGACAAAGACAAAGACAAAGACAAAGACAAAGACAAAGACAAAGACAAAGACAAAGACAAAGACAAAGACAAAGACAAAGACAAAGACAAAGACAAAGACAAAGACAAAGACAAAGACAAAGACAAAGACAAAGACAAAGACAAAGACAAAGACAAAGACAAAGACAAAGACAAAGACAAAGACAAAGACAAAGACAAAGACAAAGACAAAGACAAAGACAAAGACAAAGACAAAGACAAGACAAAGACAAAGACAAAGACAAAGACAAAGACAAAGACAAAGACAAAGACAAAGACAAAGACAAAGACAAAGACAAAGACAAAGACAAAGACAAAGACAAAGACAAAGACAAAGACAAAGACAAAGACAAAGACAAAGACAAAGACAAAGACAAAGACAAAGACAAAGACAAAGACAAAGACAAAGACAAAGACAAAGACAAAGACAAAGACAAAGACAAAGACAAAGACAAAGACAAAGACAAAGACAAAGACAAAGACAAAGACAAAGACAAAGACAAAGACAAAGACAAAGACAAAGACAAAGACAAAGACAAAGACAAAGACAAAGACAAGACAAAGACAAAGACAAAGACAAAGACAAAGACAAAGACAAAGACAAAGACAAAGACAAAGACAAAGACAAAGACAAAGACAAAGACAAAGACAAAGACAAAGACAAAGACAAAGACAAAGACAAAGACAAAGACAAAGACAAAGACAAAGACAAAGACAAAGACAAAGACAAAGACAAAGACAAAGACAAAGACAAAGACAAAGACAAAGACAAAGACAAAGACAAAGACAAAGACAAAGACAAAGACAAAGACAAAGACAAAGACAAAGACAAAGACAAAGACAAAGACAAAGACAAAGACAAAGACAAAGACAAAGACAAAGACAAAGACAAAGACAAAGACAAAGACAAAGACAAAGACAAAGACAAAGACAAAGACAAAGACAAAGACAAAGACAAAGACAAAGACAAAGACAAAGACAAAGACAAAGACAAAGACAAAGACAAAGACAAAGACAAAGACAAAGACAAAGACAAAGACAAAGACAAAGACAAAGACAAAGACAAAGACAAAGACAAAGACAAAGACAAAGACAAAGACAAAGACAAAGACAAAGACAAAGACAAAGACAAAGACAAAGACAAAGACAAAGACAAAGACAAAGACAAAGACAAAGACAAAGACAAAGACAAAGACAAAGACAAAGACAAAGACAAAGACAAAGACAAAGACAAAGACAAAGACAAAGACAAAGACAAAGACAAAGACAAAGACAAAGACAAAGACAAAGACAAAGACAAAGACAAAGACAAAGACAAAGACAAAGACAAAGACAAAGACAAAGACAAAGACAAAGACAAAGACAAAGACAAAGACAAAGACAAAGACAAAGACAAAGACAAAGACAAAGACAAAGACAAAGACAAAGACAAAGACAAAGACAAAGACAAAGACAAAGACAAAGACAAAGACAAAGACAAAGACAAAGACAAAGACAAAGACAAAGACAAAGACAAAGACAAAGACAAAGACAAAGACAAAGACAAAGACAAAGACAAAGACAAAGACAAAGACAAAGACAAAGACAAAGACAAAGACAAAGACAAAGACAAAGACAAAGACAAAGACAAAGACAAAGACAAAGACAAAGACAAAGACAAAGACAAAGACAAAGACAAAGACAAAGACAAAGACAAAGACAAAGACAAAGACAAAGACAAAGACAAAGACAAAGACAAAGACAAAGACAAAGACAAAGACAAAGACAAAGACAAAGACAAAGACAAAGACAAAGACAAAGACAAAGACAAAGACAAAGACAAAGACAAAGACAAAGACAAAGACAAAGACAAAGACAAAGACAAAGACAAAGACAAAGACAAAGACAAAGACAAAGACAAAGACAAAGACAAAGACAAAGACAAAGACAAAGACAAAGACAAAGACAAAGACAAAGACAAAGACAAAGACAAAGACAAAGACAAAGACAAAGACAAAGACAAAGACAAAGACAAAGACAAAGACAAAGACAAAGACAAAGACAAAGACAAAGACAAAGACAAAGACAAAGACAAAGACAAAGACAAAGACAAAGACAAAGACAAAGACAAAGACAAAGACAAAGACAAAGACAAAGACAAAGACAAAGACAAAGACAAAGACAAAGACAAAGACAAAGACAAAGACAAAGACAAAGACAAAGACAAAGACAAAGACAAAGACAAAGACAAAGACAAAGACAAAGACAAAGACAAAGACAAAGACAAAGACAAAGACAAAGACAAAGACAAAGACAAAGACAAAGACAAAGACAAAGACAAAGACAAAGACAAAGACAAAGACAAAGACAAAGACAAAGACAAAGACAAAGACAAAGACAAAGACAAAGACAAAGACAAAGACAAAGACAAAGACAAAGACAAAGACAAAGACAAAGACAAAGACAAAGACAAAGACAAAGACAAAGACAAAGACAAAGACAAAGACAAAGACAAAGACAAAGACAAAGACAAAGACAAAGACAAAGACAAAGACAAAGACAAAGACAAAGACAAAGACAAAGACAAAGACAAAGACAAAGACAAAGACAAAGACAAAGACAAAGACAAAGACAAAGACAAAGACAAAGACAAAGACAAAGACAAAGACAAAGACAAAGACAAAGACAAAGACAAAGACAAAGACAAAGACAAAGACAAAGACAAAGACAAAGACAAAGACAAAGACAAAGACAAAGACAAAGACAAAGACAAAGACAAAGACAAAGACAAAGACAAAGACAAAGACAAAGACAAAGACAAAGACAAAGACAAAGACAAAGACAAAGACAAAGACAAAGACAAAGACAAAGACAAAGACAAAGACAAAGACAAAGACAAAGACAAAGACAAAGACAAAGACAAAGACAAAGACAAAGACAAAGACAAAGACAAAGACAAAGACAAAGACAAAGACAAAGACAAAGACAAAGACAAAGACAAAGACAAAGACAAAGACAAAGACAAAGACAAAGACAAAGACAAAGACAAAGACAAAGACAAAGACAAAGACAAAGACAAAGACAAAGACAAAGACAAAGACAAAGACAAAGACAAAGACAAAGACAAAGACAAAGACAAAGACAAAGACAAAGACAAAGACAAAGACAAAGACAAAGACAAAGACAAAGACAAAGACAAAGACAAAGACAAAGACAAAGACAAAGACAAAGACAAAGACAAAGACAAAGACAAAGACAAAGACAAAGACAAAGACAAAGACAAAGACAAAGACAAAGACAAAGACAAAGACAAAGACAAAGACAAAGACAAAGACAAAGACAAAGACAAAGACAAAGACAAAGACAAAGACAAAGACAAAGACAAAGACAAAGACAAAGACAAAGACAAAGACAAAGACAAAGACAAAGACAAAGACAAAGACAAAGACAAAGACAAAGACAAAGACAAAGACAAAGACAAAGACAAAGACAAAGACAAAGACAAAGACAAAGACAAAGACAAAGACAAAGACAAAGACAAAGACAAAGACAAAGACAAAGACAAAGACAAAGACAAAGACAAAGACAAAGACAAAGACAAAGACAAAGACAAAGACAAAGACAAAGACAAAGACAAAGACAAAGACAAAGACAAAGACAAAGACAAAGACAAAGACAAAGACAAAGACAAAGACAAAGACAAAGACAAAGACAAAGACAAAGACAAAGACAAAGACAAAGACAAAGACAAAGACAAAGACAAAGACAAAGACAAAGACAAAGACAAAGACAAAGACAAAGACAAAGACAAAGACAAAGACAAAGACAAAGACAAAGACAAAGACAAAGACAAAGACAAAGACAAAGACAAAGACAAAGACAAAGACAAAGACAAAGACAAAGACAAAGACAAAGACAAAGACAAAGACAAAGACAAAGACAAAGACAAAGACAAAGACAAAGACAAAGACAAAGACAAAGACAAAGACAAAGACAAAGACAAAGACAAAGACAAAGACAAAGACAAAGACAAAGACAAAGACAAAGACAAAGACAAAGACAAAGACAAAGACAAAGACAAAGACAAAGACAAAGACAAAGACAAAGACAAAGACAAAGACAAAGACAAAGACAAAGACAAAGACAAAGACAAAGACAAAGACAAAGACAAAGACAAAGACAAAGACAAAGACAAAGACAAAGACAAAGACAAAGACAAAGACAAAGACAAAGACAAAGACAAAGACAAAGACAAAGACAAAGACAAAGACAAAGACAAAGACAAAGACAAAGACAAAGACAAAGACAAAGACAAAGACAAAGACAAAGACAAAGACAAAGACAAAGACAAAGACAAAGACAAAGACAAAGACAAAGACAAAGACAAAGACAAAGACAAAGACAAAGACAAAGACAAAGACAAAGACAAAGACAAAGACAAAGACAAAGACAAAGACAAAGACAAAGACAAAGACAAAGACAAAGACAAAGACAAAGACAAAGACAAAGACAAAGACAAAGACAAAGACAAAGACAAAGACAAAGACAAAGACAAAGACAAAGACAAAGACAAAGACAAAGACAAAGACAAAGACAAAGACAAAGACAAAGACAAAGACAAAGACAAAGACAAAGACAAAGACAAAGACAAAGACAAAGACAAAGACAAAGACAAAGACAAAGACAAAGACAAAGACAAAGACAAAGACAAAGACAAAGACAAAGACAAAGACAAAGACAAAGACAAAGACAAAGACAAAGACAAAGACAAAGACAAAGACAAAGACAAAGACAAAGACAAAGACAAAGACAAAGACAAAGACAAAGACAAAGACAAAGACAAAGACAAAGACAAAGACAAAGACAAAGACAAAGACAAAGACAAAGACAAAGACAAAGACAAAGACAAAGACAAAGACAAAGACAAAGACAAAGACAAAGACAAAGACAAAGACAAAGACAAAGACAAAGACAAAGACAAAGACAAAGACAAAGACAAAGACAAAGACAAAGACAAAGACAAAGACAAAGACAAAGACAAAGACAAAGACAAAGACAAAGACAAAGACAAAGACAAAGACAAAGACAAAGACAAAGACAAAGACAAAGACAAAGACAAAGACAAAGACAAAGACAAAGACAAAGACAAAGACAAAGACAAAGACAAAGACAAAGACAAAGACAAAGACAAAGACAAAGACAAAGACAAAGACAAAGACAAAGACAAAGACAAAGACAAAGACAAAGACAAAGACAAAGACAAAGACAAAGACAAAGACAAAGACAAAGACAAAGACAAAGACAAAGACAAAGACAAAGACAAAGACAAAGACAAAGACAAAGACAAAGACAAAGACAAAGACAAAGACAAAGACAAAGACAAAGACAAAGACAAAGACAAAGACAAAGACAAAGACAAAGACAAAGACAAAGACAAAGACAAAGACAAAGACAAAGACAAAGACAAAGACAAAGACAAAGACAAAGACAAAGACAAAGACAAAGACAAAGACAAAGACAAAGACAAAGACAAAGACAAAGACAAAGACAAAGACAAAGACAAAGACAAAGACAAAGACAAAGACAAAGACAAAGACAAAGACAAAGACAAAGACAAAGACAAAGACAAAGACAAAGACAAAGACAAAGACAAAGACAAAGACAAAGACAAAGACAAAGACAAAGACAAAGACAAAGACAAAGACAAAGACAAAGACAAAGACAAAGACAAAGACAAAGACAAAGACAAAGACAAAGACAAAGACAAAGACAAAGACAAAGACAAAGACAAAGACAAAGACAAAGACAAAGACAAAGACAAAGACAAAGACAAAGACAAAGACAAAGACAAAGACAAAGACAAAGACAAAGACAAAGACAAAGACAAAGACAAAGACAAAGACAAAGACAAAGACAAAGACAAAGACAAAGACAAAGACAAAGACAAAGACAAAGACAAAGACAAAGACAAAGACAAAGACAAAGACAAAGACAAAGACAAAGACAAAGACAAAGACAAAGACAAAGACAAAGACAAAGACAAAGACAAAGACAAAGACAAAGACAAAGACAAAGACAAAGACAAAGACAAAGACAAAGACAAAGACAAAGACAAAGACAAAGACAAAGACAAAGACAAAGACAAAGACAAAGACAAAGACAAAGACAAAGACAAAGACAAAGACAAAGACAAAGACAAAGACAAAGACAAAGACAAAGACAAAGACAAAGACAAAGACAAAGACAAAGACAAAGACAAAGACAAAGACAAAGACAAAGACAAAGACAAAGACAAAGACAAAGACAAAGACAAAGACAAAGACAAAGACAAAGACAAAGACAAAGACAAAGACAAAGACAAAGACAAAGACAAAGACAAAGACAAAGACAAAGACAAAGACAAAGACAAAGACAAAGACAAAGACAAAGACAAAGACAAAGACAAAGACAAAGACAAAGACAAAGACAAAGACAAAGACAAAGACAAAGACAAAGACAAAGACAAAGACAAAGACAAAGACAAAGACAAAGACAAAGACAAAGACAAAGACAAAGACAAAGACAAAGACAAAGACAAAGACAAAGACAAAGACAAAGACAAAGACAAAGACAAAGACAAAGACAAAGACAAAGACAAAGACAAAGACAAAGACAAAGACAAAGACAAAGACAAAGACAAAGACAAAGACAAAGACAAAGACAAAGACAAAGACAAAGACAAAGACAAAGACAAAGACAAAGACAAAGACAAAGACAAAGACAAAGACAAAGACAAAGACAAAGACAAAGACAAAGACAAAGACAAAGACAAAGACAAAGACAAAGACAAAGACAAAGACAAAGACAAAGACAAAGACAAAGACAAAGACAAAGACAAAGACAAAGACAAAGACAAAGACAAAGACAAAGACAAAGACAAAGACAAAGACAAAGACAAAGACAAAGACAAAGACAAAGACAAAGACAAAGACAAAGACAAAGACAAAGACAAAGACAAAGACAAAGACAAAGACAAAGACAAAGACAAAGACAAAGACAAAGACAAAGACAAAGACAAAGACAAAGACAAAGACAAAGACAAAGACAAAGACAAAGACAAAGACAAAGACAAAGACAAAGACAAAGACAAAGACAAAGACAAAGACAAAGACAAAGACAAAGACAAAGACAAAGACAAAGACAAAGACAAAGACAAAGACAAAGACAAAGACAAAGACAAAGACAAAGACAAAGACAAAGACAAAGACAAAGACAAAGACAAAGACAAAGACAAAGACAAAGACAAAGACAAAGACAAAGACAAAGACAAAGACAAAGACAAAGACAAAGACAAAGACAAAGACAAAGACAAAGACAAAGACAAAGACAAAGACAAAGACAAAGACAAAGACAAAGACAAAGACAAAGACAAAGACAAAGACAAAGACAAAGACAAAGACAAAGACAAAGACAAAGACAAAGACAAAGACAAAGACAAAGACAAAGACAAAGACAAAGACAAAGACAAAGACAAAGACAAAGACAAAGACAAAGACAAAGACAAAGACAAAGACAAAGACAAAGACAAAGACAAAGACAAAGACAAAGACAAAGACAAAGACAAAGACAAAGACAAAGACAAAGACAAAGACAAAGACAAAGACAAAGACAAAGACAAAGACAAAGACAAAGACAAAGACAAAGACAAAGACAAAGACAAAGACAAAGACAAAGACAAAGACAAAGACAAAGACAAAGACAAAGACAAAGACAAAGACAAAGACAAAGACAAAGACAAAGACAAAGACAAAGACAAAGACAAAGACAAAGACAAAGACAAAGACAAAGACAAAGACAAAGACAAAGACAAAGACAAAGACAAAGACAAAGACAAAGACAAAGACAAAGACAAAGACAAAGACAAAGACAAAGACAAAGACAAAGACAAAGACAAAGACAAAGACAAAGACAAAGACAAAGACAAAGACAAAGACAAAGACAAAGACAAAGACAAAGACAAAGACAAAGACAAAGACAAAGACAAAGACAAAGACAAAGACAAAGACAAAGACAAAGACAAAGACAAAGACAAAGACAAAGACAAAGACAAAGACAAAGACAAAGACAAAGACAAAGACAAAGACAAAGACAAAGACAAAGACAAAGACAAAGACAAAGACAAAGACAAAGACAAAGACAAAGACAAAGACAAAGACAAAGACAAAGACAAAGACAAAGACAAAGACAAAGACAAAGACAAAGACAAAGACAAAGACAAAGACAAAGACAAAGACAAAGACAAAGACAAAGACAAAGACAAAGACAAAGACAAAGACAAAGACAAAGACAAAGACAAAGACAAAGACAAAGACAAAGACAAAGACAAAGACAAAGACAAAGACAAAGACAAAGACAAAGACAAAGACAAAGACAAAGACAAAGACAAAGACAAAGACAAAGACAAAGACAAAGACAAAGACAAAGACAAAGACAAAGACAAAGACAAAGACAAAGACAAAGACAAAGACAAAGACAAAGACAAAGACAAAGACAAAGACAAAGACAAAGACAAAGACAAAGACAAAGACAAAGACAAAGACAAAGACAAAGACAAAGACAAAGACAAAGACAAAGACAAAGACAAAGACAAAGACAAAGACAAAGACAAAGACAAAGACAAAGACAAAGACAAAGACAAAGACAAAGACAAAGACAAAGACAAAGACAAAGACAAAGACAAAGACAAAGACAAAGACAAAGACAAAGACAAAGACAAAGACAAAGACAAAGACAAAGACAAAGACAAAGACAAAGACAAAGACAAAGACAAAGACAAAGACAAAGACAAAGACAAAGACAAAGACAAAGACAAAGACAAAGACAAAGACAAAGACAAAGACAAAGACAAAGACAAAGACAAAGACAAAGACAAAGACAAAGACAAAGACAAAGACAAAGACAAAGACAAAGACAAAGACAAAGACAAAGACAAAGACAAAGACAAAGACAAAGACAAAGACAAAGACAAAGACAAAGACAAAGACAAAGACAAAGACAAAGACAAAGACAAAGACAAAGACAAAGACAAAGACAAAGACAAAGACAAAGACAAAGACAAAGACAAAGACAAAGACAAAGACAAAGACAAAGACAAAGACAAAGACAAAGACAAAGACAAAGACAAAGACAAAGACAAAGACAAAGACAAAGACAAAGACAAAGACAAAGACAAAGACAAAGACAAAGACAAAGACAAAGACAAAGACAAAGACAAAGACAAAGACAAAGACAAAGACAAAGACAAAGACAAAGACAAAGACAAAGACAAAGACAAAGACAAAGACAAAGACAAAGACAAAGACAAAGACAAAGACAAAGACAAAGACAAAGACAAAGACAAAGACAAAGACAAAGACAAAGACAAAGACAAAGACAAAGACAAAGACAAAGACAAAGACAAAGACAAAGACAAAGACAAAGACAAAGACAAAGACAAAGACAAAGACAAAGACAAAGACAAAGACAAAGACAAAGACAAAGACAAAGACAAAGACAAAGACAAAGACAAAGACAAAGACAAAGACAAAGACAAAGACAAAGACAAAGACAAAGACAAAGACAAAGACAAAGACAAAGACAAAGACAAAGACAAAGACAAAGACAAAGACAAAGACAAAGACAAAGACAAAGACAAAGACAAAGACAAAGACAAAGACAAAGACAAAGACAAAGACAAAGACAAAGACAAAGACAAAGACAAAGACAAAGACAAAGACAAAGACAAAGACAAAGACAAAGACAAAGACAAAGACAAAGACAAAGACAAAGACAAAGACAAAGACAAAGACAAAGACAAAGACAAAGACAAAGACAAAGACAAAGACAAAGACAAAGACAAAGACAAAGACAAAGACAAAGACAAAGACAAAGACAAAGACAAAGACAAAGACAAAGACAAAGACAAAGACAAAGACAAAGACAAAGACAAAGACAAAGACAAAGACAAAGACAAAGACAAAGACAAAGACAAAGACAAAGACAAAGACAAAGACAAAGACAAAGACAAAGACAAAGACAAAGACAAAGACAAAGACAAAGACAAAGACAAAGACAAAGACAAAGACAAAGACAAAGACAAAGACAAAGACAAAGACAAAGACAAAGACAAAGACAAAGACAAAGACAAAGACAAAGACAAAGACAAAGACAAAGACAAAGACAAAGACAAAGACAAAGACAAAGACAAAGACAAAGACAAAGACAAAGACAAAGACAAAGACAAAGACAAAGACAAAGACAAAGACAAAGACAAAGACAAAGACAAAGACAAAGACAAAGACAAAGACAAAGACAAAGACAAAGACAAAGACAAAGACAAAGACAAAGACAAAGACAAAGACAAAGACAAAGACAAAGACAAAGACAAAGACAAAGACAAAGACAAAGACAAAGACAAAGACAAAGACAAAGACAAAGACAAAGACAAAGACAAAGACAAAGACAAAGACAAAGACAAAGACAAAGACAAAGACAAAGACAAAGACAAAGACAAAGACAAAGACAAAGACAAAGACAAAGACAAAGACAAAGACAAAGACAAAGACAAAGACAAAGACAAAGACAAAGACAAAGACAAAGACAAAGACAAAGACAAAGACAAAGACAAAGACAAAGACAAAGACAAAGACAAAGACAAAGACAAAGACAAAGACAAAGACAAAGACAAAGACAAAGACAAAGACAAAGACAAAGACAAAGACAAAGACAAAGACAAAGACAAAGACAAAGACAAAGACAAAGACAAAGACAAAGACAAAGACAAAGACAAAGACAAAGACAAAGACAAAGACAAAGACAAAGACAAAGACAAAGACAAAGACAAAGACAAAGACAAAGACAAAGACAAAGACAAAGACAAAGACAAAGACAAAGACAAAGACAAAGACAAAGACAAAGACAAAGACAAAGACAAAGACAAAGACAAAGACAAAGACAAAGACAAAGACAAAGACAAAGACAAAGACAAAGACAAAGACAAAGACAAAGACAAAGACAAAGACAAAGACAAAGACAAAGACAAAGACAAAGACAAAGACAAAGACAAAGACAAAGACAAAGACAAAGACAAAGACAAAGACAAAGACAAAGACAAAGACAAAGACAAAGACAAAGACAAAGACAAAGACAAAGACAAAGACAAAGACAAAGACAAAGACAAAGACAAAGACAAAGACAAAGACAAAGACAAAGACAAAGACAAAGACAAAGACAAAGACAAAGACAAAGACAAAGACAAAGACAAAGACAAAGACAAAGACAAAGACAAAGACAAAGACAAAGACAAAGACAAAGACAAAGACAAAGACAAAGACAAAGACAAAGACAAAGACAAAGACAAAGACAAAGACAAAGACAAAGACAAAGACAAAGACAAAGACAAAGACAAAGACAAAGACAAAGACAAAGACAAAGACAAAGACAAAGACAAAGACAAAGACAAAGACAAAGACAAAGACAAAGACAAAGACAAAGACAAAGACAAAGACAAAGACAAAGACAAAGACAAAGACAAAGACAAAGACAAAGACAAAGACAAAGACAAAGACAAAGACAAAGACAAAGACAAAGACAAAGACAAAGACAAAGACAAAGACAAAGACAAAGACAAAGACAAAGACAAAGACAAAGACAAAGACAAAGACAAAGACAAAGACAAAGACAAAGACAAAGACAAAGACAAAGACAAAGACAAAGACAAAGACAAAGACAAAGACAAAGACAAAGACAAAGACAAAGACAAAGACAAAGACAAAGACAAAGACAAAGACAAAGACAAAGACAAAGACAAAGACAAAGACAAAGACAAAGACAAAGACAAAGACAAAGACAAAGACAAAGACAAAGACAAAGACAAAGACAAAGACAAAGACAAAGACAAAGACAAAGACAAAGACAAAGACAAAGACAAAGACAAAGACAAAGACAAAGACAAAGACAAAGACAAAGACAAAGACAAAGACAAAGACAAAGACAAAGACAAAGACAAAGACAAAGACAAAGACAAAGACAAAGACAAAGACAAAGACAAAGACAAAGACAAAGACAAAGACAAAGACAAAGACAAAGACAAAGACAAAGACAAAGACAAAGACAAAGACAAAGACAAAGACAAAGACAAAGACAAAGACAAAGACAAAGACAAAGACAAAGACAAAGACAAAGACAAAGACAAAGACAAAGACAAAGACAAAGACAAAGACAAAGACAAAGACAAAGACAAAGACAAAGACAAAGACAAAGACAAAGACAAAGACAAAGACAAAGACAAAGACAAAGACAAAGACAAAGACAAAGACAAAGACAAAGACAAAGACAAAGACAAAGACAAAGACAAAGACAAAGACAAAGACAAAGACAAAGACAAAGACAAAGACAAAGACAAAGACAAAGACAAAGACAAAGACAAAGACAAAGACAAAGACAAAGACAAAGACAAAGACAAAGACAAAGACAAAGACAAAGACAAAGACAAAGACAAAGACAAAGACAAAGACAAAGACAAAGACAAAGACAAAGACAAAGACAAAGACAAAGACAAAGACAAAGACAAAGACAAAGACAAAGACAAAGACAAAGACAAAGACAAAGACAAAGACAAAGACAAAGACAAAGACAAAGACAAAGACAAAGACAAAGACAAAGACAAAGACAAAGACAAAGACAAAGACAAAGACAAAGACAAAGACAAAGACAAAGACAAAGACAAAGACAAAGACAAAGACAAAGACAAAGACAAAGACAAAGACAAAGACAAAGACAAAGACAAAGACAAAGACAAAGACAAAGACAAAGACAAAGACAAAGACAAAGACAAAGACAAAGACAAAGACAAAGACAAAGACAAAGACAAAGACAAAGACAAAGACAAAGACAAAGACAAAGACAAAGACAAAGACAAAGACAAAGACAAAGACAAAGACAAAGACAAAGACAAAGACAAAGACAAAGACAAAGACAAAGACAAAGACAAAGACAAAGACAAAGACAAAGACAAAGACAAAGACAAAGACAAAGACAAAGACAAAGACAAAGACAAAGACAAAGACAAAGACAAAGACAAAGACAAAGACAAAGACAAAGACAAAGACAAAGACAAAGACAAAGACAAAGACAAAGACAAAGACAAAGACAAAGACAAAGACAAAGACAAAGACAAAGACAAAGACAAAGACAAAGACAAAGACAAAGACAAAGACAAAGACAAAGACAAAGACAAAGACAAAGACAAAGACAAAGACAAAGACAAAGACAAAGACAAAGACAAAGACAAAGACAAAGACAAAGACAAAGACAAAGACAAAGACAAAAACAAAGAC
>NW_026683924.1:2500-163000 GCF_030247195.1 Topomyia yanbarensis | reverse complement strand
CGTTCCGTCCCAATATCATAGAATATGTGTCAATTATGCGTTCCGTAAATTGACTGTCTACGCGAGGGTCAAAGGACTGAGTCGTGTTATTGCATCCGCGGTTATAACATCCGAATGAAGTGTGTCGCAACGTACGGGACATTATGACACACAAGCATGTATTATAATATCCGAAAGTAAGAATGTGTCAAAAGATCCGAAATCGTTTTTGTTGCAAGTCCGAAACGATACTGCGTCAGTATTTCCGGGATCCTATAATGCATATAAATGTAATGATGTAAAGTTATTGTGTTGTATGATGTAAAGTTATTGTGTTGCAAGGTCTGGGAATAAATGGCAAACTCATAGTTTCGAATGTAATATTGCATAAGAACTGCGTAATAACATGGGGATGTTTCATAAAGTCTGTGATGTTATGAAAACGAATATGCGTCATGAAGTACTGGATGTATGACATATGATTTAAGGATCATATTTCGTTATCAAAATCCTGGACACTGTATCGTACTTTTACACAGCAATAAATATGAATTTTATGTTAGACGTCATTCCAAACTTGATACAAATTACCAAACCATAAAATTCCAATTATTTTCATTTAAAGTAAAACTGTGAGATTTTAGAAATAAAGCGATATGGTAAATTAAATCAATCGTTAAACTATATCATTTTTTATGATCGTATATATCAGGGTTACACTGAGTATATTCGTAAATCTGGCACGTATAGGTTTCGTTCAAACACAAATATAAGCAATTCTCCAGGTAAAGTTTCTATTTTAATTGCGAGTATTTTATAAATACCACGAAACGACTTTGGGAGGCTTAGTACGAATCGGGCTTATTAATCGAACGAATTTTTTGATGGAATATTTGAGAAAGTTTCTAATATTGTGCTAGGGAGCGCTGTTTTGAAAAAAAAAATGTATTCCAAATAATTAGATTTTTGTTAATAATAACACTTAATTAAAACAAGTAAATTTATCATTTTTATGGATCCGCTGTATAGTATCTTTCATCATATATCTTTCTTTAAGTGAGACTATCAACTATGTTTGCTTAATCGGTGTGTGAATTGTAGAATATGCGTTGGTCAAATTCGGACCTATTACGAGATCGCAAAAAACCGTTTGAGGGGATAGTGTGCGCAATCGGTCAAGCTTTCAAGAAAACATTAGTTATTGCAAATCGATTGACAGATTTCAATGTTACACTTCAAAAAATTATAAATCTTATCGTTGACGTAATTTCAAACATGACACAATTTAGCAAAACGTAATTCACGAAGTGACGAAATATAACCGTGTTCCGTTTAATCTTACATGAAAGCTGTATTTTTCATGCGCAGTGCTATAAAATTAAACTTGTCAACCATTAAAACAATCACCATATGTGGAGTAAGATTTCGTGATTTAGGAAAGTCATCATCATGTAAAATTAAAATCGAACATAAAACTATGTCATTTTTATTCTCGAATATGCCAGGGTCAGGTGATGAAAATACACACGATTTTTATAGGTATGTAGCTCGTAACTCCATTTTTAGATGATTTGGACCAGCTCCTACTTTTATTGAATATTTACTATAAAGTTTCACATATCGAAGAGAACTTTTCATTTCCGGACCAATTGATCAGACTTTCGCAAAACAAACAAATATGTTCAAATCTGTTGACATGGTCGAATCACTCAGTCCCCTACGAATTGTTTGTATGTATTCAGATGAAAGTGTTATTTAAATTAATTGCTTGTGAATTCAAATCTACTTAATAAATAATTAAATTGTTTGATGAAATTCACGAAAAACTTCGTTATATCTATGAACATCGTTCGTAATATACACGAGAAATGTTTGGGTATTTTATCAAAGAATGCGTACAATTAACGAAATCGATTCGTTATCGACCAACGAAATTTTTTGTTGTACTATTTACGAGCTACTACTACTAAACTAACTTCAAAACTCAATTTTGATAAATTTTACGATAGAGTTTTCGTGAACATTATGAATAACATTCACATTATTAGCGCAAAAGATTCGGAGTCGACCCATTTTTTCTTCAAATGATCTTATTGCAACCATGGAAATAGTTTTAACAATAATTATTAACTGGCCCATTCTAGTACCAAAAAAATGGTAAGCATTTTCCGATACAATTGATTTTTGCCATTCTCATATAGAAAGGTTATGCAATTACATAATTTATTGAACTCAATATTAGTCGATTGCTGGTTGTTTGGTGGTGATTGGTAGTCTGTTTTTAACGTTTGATAGTCAGCGGTTAATTAATAAAAAATATTAAAAAATTAACATGAAGTTGGCCGGAATAATGAAAAACATTATTGTCTTGCTACAAAATCTATTCAGATCGATAGGAAATCGTTTAGTGGTCACGAATAGGCGAATTTTTTGGTATGGTGGCGAATAGTTAGATAATTATTCACGAAAATAAAATCTATAGCATCTAACAACCATGCGTCTCCATCGAAATTCTTCACGGAGGAAGAGCCTTAGACTTCATATTTTCCTACGTTTTACTACACGCGCTTTCACATCCTGTTCACAATGCTTAAGTTTATAAATGTATTCAAAGACCTATATACCGGCATTGTTTCCATAATTGCCCTATGTACGAAAGGTACCCAGCAGAAAATGTGACAATTATGCGTTCCGTAAATCGACTGTCCTCTCTAGGGTCAAAGAACTGAGACGGCACCGTATCATAGCATCATAACGTCCTGGACATTATAACGCACAAGGGCATATTATAATAGTCGAAAGTAAGAATGTGATTCACAATCATTCTTGTTTCACAAAGTCCGAAACGATACTGCGACATAATGTCTGGGATTCTATAATGCTTATAAATAATTGGATGTTAAGATGCAAAGTTATTGTGTTGTAAGATTTCGAATATAATGATGTATAGGAACTGCATCAGGACACCCACATTACAACGTACGTACCGGGAATTCTTCAAAAAGTTTGTAACACTAAGACACACTAGGGGAGGAAAACAAATATACTTAATGAAGTATTTACACAGAATTTTTTTTCGGGAGGGGTCTAAAATTTTGGTTTTAAAATGAATATTCTACAATTCGTAATACATAATACCTTCTTTTAATGAATATGTATAAGTTTTGTTAGTCAAGTTTGGTTTAGGATGATTTTGAGTTTGAAACTATTATAAACTTGAAACTAATTAAAAAATTCTTAGCGATCAAAAAAATATCGGAAGGAGTCCGGACCCCCAGAACCCTCCCCTTGGATCCTCAACCCGACAAAGTCATGATTCAAAATGTTTTTAACAGGAAATTATGACATCGTGACATCAATCAGGATCATATCGCGTTGTGGTAATTTGTGAATGTGATGGTTTTGTTTGCTCTTTTTGTTTTTACTTGGCGTTATCACTGTGCACTCCGTCACCCTTTTTGCGCCAAAAGCGACCTCTTCTGGTGGGTAGCTGAGTTATTACACGTTGCGTGCAAGTTTGCTTTTATTGGCGCACGTTGTCATACCTCTTAGAGTTATTGCATACTAGAGTGGGACATTGTTATATGAAAAAAATAAAATTTGGCTCCGAGTAACTTTTTGGATCCCATTTAGCTCCCAGAACAACTCTGCAAATTTTTAGCTCGATCGATGAAACTATATTTTTGCGCCCACGGTTTAAAGTTTACATGGGATTTCGTATGGGAAAATTGTCTTTTGCGAATTAATTCTTCCAAGAGTCGCCCGTTATCTCCTAAAAATAAGTAGATGTCTGATTAGTAGAGTAGAGGAGATTTCTCAAGGAAACAAAGTCTAGAAGACTGCAAAACGATCTGATGATTGTGGAAAAAGTTATTAACCAAAAACCGATTGATGCCCTGAAGATTGATGAAAATTTCACTTTTCATAGCATCACTGCTTCTGACGGTCTATTTGCATACAATTTTTTTAACTTTCTCTTATTATGTACAAAAGAAGCCTCAATTTATACCTTAAAATCTTGCGAAGTGGCCAAATAGTATAGATAAACGATTTAGACGCATTAAGAGAGGATTAAAACAAAATTGCGTATAATTGGACAACCAACAGCAGTGGTGCTAGAAAAAATTAATATTTTATCACTCGTCAGAGAATCAATCGGTTTCTGCTTAATAACTTTTTTCTCAAGCGTCAGATCGTTTTGTGGTTTTCGAGACTTTGTTTCTTTATAAAATTTCCTATAAAAGCCACATAACGATTTATTTTCAGGAAGTAATGGGTGACTCCTGGACGAATTATTTTGTAAAAGTTAATTTTCCCATGCAAAATCCCATGTAAACTTTAAACAGTGGGCGCAAAAATATAGTTTCACCGATCGAGCTAAGAATTCGCACAGTTGTTCTAGGACCCAAATGGTAACTAAAAAGTTGCTCGGAGCTGAATTTAATTTTTGTCCCACCCTATTGCATACCTGCTAGGCGTTATTTGTACGCTCAAAAGCGTGGCTTGTACCAACTGCTCGAAAGTGGTTAATGATTCTGAACGAATCACATGTCGTAGGTACTGCGGGAATTCATTTCACATATGTGACAAGATGGATTATGATATTCGTGACGTCCTGGAAACCCACCCACGGAATCTATTTTGGATGTACAACGGCTGTACTGACTTATTTTCGAATGTTAATATCCGTAGAACGGCTTCACGTTGTTGTAACAATATAGTACCCAACGATAGTTTCCTGAAATTGTTGATGACTGACTTAGCTCATTTGAAAGAAACCATAAAAGCTCGGCCATGAATTTGAAAGAATAAACAATGCCTTACCATATATAATACCTCTGGCAATGAAAATTTACGTGCGGTTATAATTATTAGTATTTTACAAATGTATGTCAAATGGGAGGGGATACTTGAGCCGCTCCCGAAGGAAAGTTAAACCATTCTTCCGGCTAATATAAAAACACGTAGACCCACGTGTTTTAAAAGCACGAAATATCATTTAATTTGCATCCTGAAGTATGATATTACATAGGAAAAACACCTGGTTCACCTATCCTCACTTTAACGACGAAAAACTGATTATTTTTGAAAGCGGCTACAAATGTTTAACGAGATCGCAAATTCGTGTGAGGTTAGATTACCGAAAGAGCCAACAAGAAAAATAATATGTTTACGCTCAATCATCAGGATATTACGTAGTATACTTATAGCGGTAAGCTTGAATCTAGTTGGTACCGCCACACGGTACTATCTTTGATTTTAGGCCTGAGTTTAGTCCGGCCTAAGACGTTAGTACCTGTCATTGCAGAAATGGCTGCATCCTGAAGCCAAATGAAAACAGTGTAAAAGGCCGCCATGTTCCTCTTGCATACATCTCAATAGTTTGAATCAACTTTTCGAACTTTATGTGCAATATTATGGCCCATGTTGCACACAAACCATATGAGGGCAAGTAAGCAAGTTTTATCCCGTACGAAAAACAGGTGTAATCGAATTTTAAATGCATTTTTTTAAATATTCTTTATCGTCCTATATCTAGAAGGTGCTACACGCTCATTTCAAAACGCCACATCGAAGAGTTATATTGCAGGTTAGCAGAAGTCGAATCATATTGAAACAAACTGTCGAACGAAATTTTATAATTGGATCCAGAGATGAAAATTGTTTTCGTTCGTTAGTTTACCTATGGCTATCAAAATGAGTGAAGTTTAATTTGCTCACAATTTTTTAGTTATTTTTACATGAGGAAAAGAATATATAATCACAACTTGTTCCCTTTTCTAGTTGTATCTTCTTACACAGAACACCATAAGCAAGTGGAAGTTTATTTATATTTTTACTGCTTTTGAAAGAGTTCAAAACTAAGATTGAATAAAAAATTGTAAATGAAGCCATGCCATATAACCTAAGTAAATATGACGGCAAACAAACTGTTACAAATATTCTCATTTTGATCGTTATTTAAATGTTATCGGAGTTTGCTTGTATTGTTTCGTAATTTATAACTTCCTAGCATATCTTGAACGATTTGCATTTCCACTGTAGTATAAATTTTCGTTTAATTCTTTATGATAGAACAGATATGCACAGGGTATGAAAGAGCTGCGAAAGTTGAGACTAGACAGATGACTTGGCAAAATGACGCAAAAAGTTGAATACGAAAAAATCGATTAAATCGTGTCGGAACTTAAGGGTGGTTGTGTAAGTGTTATCGGCAAAAAATTGGACACTTTAATTTTTTTTGATGCAAAGATTCTTTGTCTTTTCAGTCAGGCACCACATCGAAATCTTGTTTTGCGGTATACACCATAACTCAAAATCTACTGGACAAACGTTGATAAATTTGCACAGTTGTTTTTCACAGCATTTCACAATAATTAAGGGAGCTTTTATTTTTTGGTCGATTTTCGATTTTTTCGTAGTACTTTGAAACCAAAGTCCGATTATTGCTAAAACAACGATTAACATGTTATTGTAAAATAATAATATTTAGCAGTTTGCAAAAAGCTCTTGTAGTTGCCTGGGCAATGATGTGAAGAAGGAGAATTGTGCAAAATTCAGAACGATTGGTCCAAGAAATTTGATCTGCATCCAGTATCAGGTTCAATTTGTAAATTTAAAATTGTCAATTCATTATCAGACAGATGGCAGACTATAGGGAGTAACTAATTATAATTTTTATTAATTAAAATTACTGGACTTTTGGTAATTCAGGCATGATTGGATAATCGTGCTGATAATTTGAATTACTTCATTTTCAGCAAAGTAGGTCTGCCAAATTCTATATGCATGGTTAGTAGACTAGTTGGGTAGGATAATAAGCCCCACCAGGCTAAAATTTCAGATTTCCATTCCATGGACGACATAATTATTTGAAGCAAATAAATAATTTTTATGGCATTTTTCATGTGTTGCAGAACAGCAACTGATACAAACTTTTTCAAAAGATGTAAGCTTCCACTGTTTTTCTATAAGCATTTGATTTATTTTGGAACAGTCAGATTTGGCTGAACTGACAAACTACTAAGTGTAATGTTAGAAAAGCTCTTCAAGCCCTTGGAGTGGCTAGCGCCTAACAATACAACTCTATGACGTTCTCGATAGTATGCACCATTATTAGCAAAATAACGTTTTAGTCAATTATGGATCTTAAATAATAAATTGTTTAAGCGGTTACTCCACTGTAGAATTTTAAAACAATCGATTTTTTATTTATTAGTCTAAAATGTGCTTTAGGATGTAAAAAGGATATCCCAAAACATGGAGAACGAACACAATTCAAAAATATAATTTTCAATTTTGCCGCAACGCTTCTTATGTATAACCCATGTGTACTGCAAACTTTAACCGTGTTTTTCTCGAAACCACTGGCCGGAAATGTAACTCGAGCAAATGAGTTTTGGTAGCTTCGAAATTTTCACAGTATATTCAAAATTGGTTTTTCTAGTCACGTACGCAGGATTAAATTTTTTATTGCTTAACTTTTTATTGATTAACGATTTTGTGTAGATTTTTATGACATTATCTACATTTTTTCACTCAAAACTGCGCCATTTCGCTTAAAATCAAAATATCGAAAAAATCCTACGTACATCGCTATTGACATAAGGAATCAGAAAAACTTTAGTTTTAGGCGCAAGGTAGATTTCCAACCGTGGACCCCTTCCAAAAAAACGCGCATGAGGTGAAAATGCTGCAGAGCCGCCATCTTGTGATGAAATTGCTCGAAAAAATTATTTTATTTGATACAATACTTATGTTATAAATCCCATTCAACAAGATGTCGATTCTTGATTCACCATTTTATTGAGCAATAAAAAAATTCTCGAAATAATAAGACTATTAAATGGCACAAACAGTGAATTTTAAATTAACTTTATTGCACAGTTTTTTAACATAGCCGTGTATTGCTGATCAGAACGCAGCAATGCAAATGGCAGCATCATGTTACCGGAAGAAGACAAAACTATGCAAAAATTTGTCATGCTTCTCTTGCATACATTTCGTTATTTTCAATCCTCTCTTTGGCTTTCTTCTGGATAAATATGGCTCTCTTTGCTCACAATAAAGATGGCAATAAATCCAGTTTATCAGGTAGGAAAGACAAGCACTGTCGAACTACACTAATAAAATAAAATACCAATTAATGCGTAGAAAACTACGCATTTTCAATAAAAGTGGAATAACCCATTAGGTGGGTAAAGAGTTCGTATCCATAAATGAATACAGATCTTGCACGTCAACCTGGGTATATTTAACCCTTTATTTTTCGCAGAACTGTTACAACAAAACGCGTAAAAATATCCATTCATGAAAATCGCGCCAGAATGAAAAATACTGTCAATAGAATTATTTCTGAATTAAAAAAAACATAAAATAACATTCATTTCACATTATTGTCTCCTTAACTACTTAACAAAATAAAACCGTCAACTGGATATATTTTTAATGGCTGGATCTTTTGGCTGCTCTAAAAATGCCAAACGCATATTTGCAACATCCTCAGTAGTTTAAACAGCCGTTTTTATGAGCATTGCCGAAATGTTCCGTTTCCGCCACGTACTCAGATGCAGGCCGCTAATTTGCAGCTTCCGCTACGAACCTTAGTTTGCAGGTTAACTCGCTTAAAATAATTCTTAATGATTCATTATTAAGATCAGTATATCCATTGACATTATCTCATCGAGTAGTTGTGAAATGAATAAAAAGCACCAATTGTTATAAGCAATAAAATACCCATTTTTTGACAACTCGAATAACTTCCGAAAATGGCCAATTTGAATACATAAAATGGGTAAAGTTTTTTACCGTGTTTATCTACCCGCATTTTTTTTATTTCCTCGTTCTTTCCTTCTCTCTACACGCTTGATTCCAATTGCACATCAAAGGGTTACAGTAGAGCACGTTTGGATAAATTGAGATCTGTTCAATCAATTCAGATCAAAGTTGTTTTTGTGAATTAGAAACAGAACTACAATAAGAATTGTTTTGATTCTTTTCTTTTTGCTTAACGCTAAGAGAATAAGCGGGACCATTTAATTCGTTAATATAAATCGATAACATATTTTTACGAATGATTGCCTATATATCTATTGTATCACACATTAAAGAAAGTAAATAACGGAAGAAAATTATTGTTTTTAGGGGATAGATCCAAACAAATGACAATTGGATATGGATCGTAAAATGCAATATTTTATGAATTTACTTACACTGGTTGTTAGCAAATTGAATCAGAATGTTAACAGCTTAGAAATTAGCCCCACAAATACCCTAAGCTAAGAGTAAATAATTGAATTCAAATATGTGCAATGTTCCAATAAGAATAAAATCACATAAAACTTCTGAGTACAAAATGTTTTGAAATTTATTGTGAACACAACGGTGATCAATATATTTATTTCGATTTATGGCATAAATCGTTCCAATTTGCATTGATGCATTATAGAAATATATCTATATTCTGTCTGCCACAGTGCAAACAAAAATTTAATATAACGCTCGCGAATATAAATGATCATTCTGTCAAAGTTTAATTTTCTGTTTGATCTTTGTTTACTTTTTATTTAAACCTCGCTGAAAAACGTGTATAATTTTAATTCGCAGACCTTGATAATTGATCTTTATTCCAAACTTGTGAAAATTCACTTGAAACGAAAATAATTGTTCTCCTCCACGTCGATAGGTATCATGTTCAATTAGAATGACACTCACAGTTCATTTTAAATTCTAATTGAAATATTTTAACCAATTTATTAATCAAAGTATGAAATCTCGACAAACATATAATTCCGGCTTAAAAGCCAACTGTCAAAATTCTCTTTGAAAGGGAATTCCGGACAAACCGTTACTCACCAATCACAGATATTTAGCCACCTCTAACTCGACGAGCGTCTATTCAAACTGAATAAAAACATGCATATGTATATCAATTTATTTTCTTTTGTGCATATTATGTCACTACAAAGTACTGCACATCATCGGCCAACTTTCAACTATCCAGCACGTTAAAGTTCTATGTTCAGAAACATATCGGCAACAAGTTGACAAAATTGTTCTCAAACCCTATGGAACGAGATATTTGACGAAGAAAAGCTATTTTACTGCAAGAAAATATCGGATTGAATTTACTCATTTTCTTTAACTTGAATTTGTTGTTTTTTAACGTTGACGTGTAACGCAGATCAGAATGCAGCCATATAAATGACAGCATCGTTCGATTAAAGCTTACCAAATATTTTAGGCCGGGTTAAAAGTTAGTCCGGTTTAAAAACAGTTAGTACGGCTTTGTGCTTACGGCTATTAGTGATTCACCTATCCCCGTGGTTCATCTATCTCCACTCCCCTACACCTTGAACACGGACCATTTAACCCACTTTCAAACACTCCTAAGTGCAAGCGTAAAGATGATCCGCTCAAAACAAAAATCAGTAATATTCGTGGATTCAAAACTGCGTTTGAAACGATAAAAACAGTTTCACCACCTTAGGAGCTGTTATGAGTCTAATTATCAGCATTCGGATGATGAAGTGATAGATTGTCTACACTTGTGAAAGATTGCCTGAGGAAAGATTTGCAACCGAGAATAGTTCGTCTAGTTCCTAAGGACAAAGCTCTCATCTCTGAGCTTCATTACCTTCAAAGTTGGCGTTAGAAAATTACTCAGAGATAAAACTCTGTCTAAAGACACTTGGCCTAAGAACATCTACTTCCGTGAGTTCGTGATCAATTCAAAAATTCAACGACCAGTCATCAGGTTTGCAGCGGAGAAGAATACATCTGGTGGCGGACAGTAACGCCAAGCTATCACGGATAAATTAGTCTGTCCAACTTCATGTTTTCGGTGAGCAACCTAGGACTACCTGACGAGTCGGCGTCTTCTTCTGTGTCAGGTAAAACCAAAATGGGTATATGCCCTTCCCAAGCAATACAAGATGCTGCACGCCCTTATTGTAAATTTCACCTGCAGTCTGTTGATGAACACAATTCTACCGCCGCTGTGAATCTACAATGTCAAAATGAAAATTTTGATCGCATCGTATCTGTCCGTTCAGGTAACATAAGAAGCAGTATATGTCCTCCTGAATTTTTGAATGGTACTACTCGCTTTTTAACTTATTCATGCCCATGTTGTTTGTGGACAACAACGTTTTTAAACAGCTATAAATTTTGATTGAGGCAAGATTTGCTCACAAAAACAAGTAAGGCTAATAAATGTGACTAAAGTCTTTCATTTGAGTACTAACAGTTACAAGGATCAGCTCTAGAACTGAAGTTATTGCAGTTAGTCTGATTGCATTCCATAGGAGCAGTGCTGCCAGGGCCAGCTTACGTTGACGATGAAGAATGATTTTTTCATATATCTTCGTTATGTTGCAATATTATTGAAAACTGACAAAACTTATCAATTTTGAGTGCCTTTCGCTACGTTTTACATACTAGTGGACTAATGTAAATATTCTAGGAGAATTGTATTGAGCATTGGAAGATAAAAAGTGAGCCGCTTCTAGCACTGCGAGGGACCTATCTTTATGGAAAATGGCTTTTCGTGTTTCTTGACCTCACCGTTTTCAAGGAAATATAGTTTTAAAATCCTACCTATACCTTCCAGGTGTATGTGACATCACCCGATTATCGAAGCCACGTCGTTTCATCAAATCTGTTTGGTATTCAAGCACCCAGCGTTATTCCATGCAGCGCTACTCCGCCAGGTTGCGTTAGATGCAGTATATGTTCTGCTTAAGCTTAGAATGGTACTGCTCGTCTCTCAAATGATGACATCCTCCAGGCGTACTAGTTATCAGACGATCATCTTTGGAATTATGTGGAAGAATTTGAGGAATTGACTCTCTACGCAGACTTTAATGGTAAACTGACGATTTATTACCAGAACGTCTGAGGTCTACGCACAAAAATCGATTAAGTTTTCCTTGCAATCTATTCTTCTCATTACGACATAATTGTTCTCAACGAAACCTGGATGATAGGATTCATTCTCGTCAGCTTTTGGCGGTACATATGCTCTTTATATAAACGATCACAGTTTTGTGAACAGCAGTAAATCACGCGGAGGGTGCGTACTCATCGCTGTATCTACTGCATTGAATAGTTTCGTCGATCCATACCTGTTCTCGTTTCGCTTAAACAGCTATTCGTTAAACTGAAGCTACCTGATTGTTTTGTCAGCATCGGTGTAATTTATTTACCACCAGACAGTAAGAGTGACCTAGCTAGTACAAACAGCCATATCCGATCGATTGATGAAGTTTTTTCTTGCCTTAGAATTACTGTTTGGAGACTACAATCAGTCTGACCTCATTTGGGCCACATGACAATATCGCACAACTGTAGTCAACGTTCTTCGCTCTTATATTTCTACCGCTTGCGCTGGATTCAGCTTCAACTGTCTCACACAAATTAGTAGCATTGAAAATCGCTACGGTCGTATCCTGGACTTTGTCTCAATGAATGAGACAGCACTAGCCGACTGTCAGATCCATGAACCTATTTCTGTGCTTGATTCAAATCTTCCTCCCATAGAAATTATTATCCATCTGCCGAAACCTGTTATTTTTTTGAATTTTTCCCTGCCGTGATCAATGCCCACTTGGCTGATTATGTCCCTCTGTGTAGGCCAGCCACCGTGGGGTAATATACATCTACGACATCTTAAACGACTCAGATCTAAGACATTTAGATTGTATTGCCGTACACGCTGTCGCTTCACCAAATATCGTTTTGCGCTAGCGAGTAATAACCTTTTCTTGTACAAACGCTACTCCATTCGAACACAAGCAAACCTGCGCAATAATCTCCGGCAGTTTTAAAAATTCGTGAACTGCAAGCGGGAGACGAACGGATTACCAACTGATATGATTTTAAAATATCAGACTACTAGTCTGACTTCTCAGAAGTGTGACCTATTCGCTACTTATTTTAAAAGCGTATTAAGTGATACTACTTCATCTGCCGATCGAATCTGTCCTATGAGAAGATTCACGGTTACAGAGCTGCAGGTTATATCAGCATTCAGCAAACTAAAATATTTTGTAACTCCTGGTCTTGACGAAATGTTGAAAATTATCGAGGAATTACATCATTGTGCGCTTGTTCCAAAGTGTTTGAGATCGTACTGAACGGTGTACGCTTTGCATCCAGTCAAAGCTACATTTCCCCCGACCAACATGGATTCAAAAATTCGTTAACCTCAACGAATCTCGTTCAAAACGTCTTATTCTGCTTACGAAATATGGACGCTGGTGCTCAGATCGATATGATATATACTGACTTGAAATCAGCTTTTGCCAGACCACTTTTGGAAAGATTGAAGTTAATAAGCGTTTCTATTGATCTGATTCGTTGGCTCGAATCGTATCTGAGTGATCGTCAACTTATTGTGAAAATTGGATGCGTTTCTTCAACCACATTTTCAAACAAATCGGGTGTTTCTCAAGGAAGTAAGTTGGACCCACTCTTGTTTACACTGTTTAATATTGTCTTGGCTACAATATTACCACCTGGGTGTCCCTTATTTTATGCTGATGACGTCAAATTATACATGGTGGTTAAATTTATCCAGGATTGCTTAGCTTTACAACAACTCTTGCTAACAACACTAGTTTACAAATTTTGGGGTGATTGCATGAAGTTAAGAAAAAAGGTGTTTTCTAAATCAATTTTGAGTCGCTGAACACGTAAGACATATCCATTTTCTTTTTCAAAGAACCGTTTTTGTGATTTTTTTGAAAAACGTGTTTTTGAGCACTTTTTGCAATTATTGGTCAATATCTCAGGAACAAACCTTCCGATTAACACAAACAACTCAACATTCGAAAGGTATTGATGTGATCATTTCAAAAATGTATAACATGTTAGGATAAAATATCAACAATTTAGGGTTAAAAGCAACCAAAGTCAAAAAAAGTAATGTTTGGTAAAATTACTCATTTTTAGTTGATTTTTCATAAAAAACTTATTCGGCCAAAAAAATCTTTTAAAATCTTATACGATAGACAAAATTCTCACGTGAATTTTAAGCCTAAGATCACGAAAATCCGATAAAAACTGGTGATGTTATTAAGCACCCAGTGAAAATTGCTCTGTTTTTCACATATCCCTCTTGGTCTTAAATAATATTATACTAGTTTACAAGAAAAATAAAGTTACGAGAAAAAGTGTTTTCTAGATTAATTTTGGGTAGCTGAACACGAAAATAATACTCTATTTCTCATTCAAAGAAGTTCGAGTTAAAAAAACAAAACGCTTTTCTTTTACTTTCTTTTTTTTGTTTTTGCTCTATTTTGTACTACAGGAAAATTTATTTTTCATATTTTCAGTTAATTTTTCATATCTAGTGTGGCAGATTTTAACAATTTTAAGATAATCGCGATAAGCCAAGAAGAAAGGTTTTTTCAAAGTTAATTTTGGATCGCTGAAAACGTTTTTTTTTTTTCAATGAAGCATATTCAAGATTTCTTTGAAAAAGGTGTTGTTGGGCACTATTTTAGTTATTTGTCAATATCTCGTTCAAATAAGATCCGATTGAAACAGTTCGAAAGGTATTGATGTGCCGTTTCCGAAAATGTATAATATGCGTAGATCAAATGTACATTTATTATGATTACAATCGACCAAATTAAAAAAAGGCTAATGCTCGACCATTTTTAAAAAATATGCAATTTCTAGTAAATTTTTTATAATAAATCAAGGACAGAAGAAAATTCATTTAGAATCTAATGAGATAAATAATCTTTTTGCATAATTTTTAAGCCAATCAAGCCAAAGATTCCCAGCATAACGGAACCATGTCCACTCCACCCTGTGACTCTTTTCCAAATTTGAGCCAAATCAGTCAACCGTATTCAAATTATTTAAAAAAAAGAAAGATTCAAAATATACGGAGAACAAAGACGATTTCAGATTTCCACAACCACGGGTCGTTGCCGATGTCCAAATATCGTCAAAAACGCAATATAAACTGAGTACATCTTGAAAGATCATTTGTTTTGCCTTTCTCATATAGAAAGGTTATGCAATCACTCTGAAAAACGGCAACCTAATCCCGGCCCGGAGGGCCGAGTGTCATATCCCATTCGACTCAGTTCGTCGAGATCGGAAAAAGTCTGTATGTGTGTGTGTATGTATGTGCGTATGTGTCAAATAATGTCACTTATTTTTCTCAGAAATGGCTGGACCGATTTGCCCAAACTTAGTCTCAAATGAAAGGTGCAACCTTCCCATCGGCTGTTATTGAATTATGGATCGATCGGAATTCTGGTTCCGGAATTACGGGTTTCAGAGTGCGGCCACACAGAAATTTCTCATATAAACTACAGGAAAAATTAAAAATAGAATTTTTATTTTTGATGCTAAATGTGTTCAAGGTGCATGAAACGTCGAGATTTGATGCAAACTCGAAAAAAAATTTGACGACGATTTCATTTGGATTTTGGCATATTTTTGCCTTTCTAATATAGAAAGGTTATGCAATCACTCTGAAAAACGTCAACCTAATCCCGGCCGAGTTTTTTTTGACTCGCATAAGGTTTCTGGATTTTAACAGGGGCGTAGTTGATGGTTTACGGAGAGGGGTTACACCCCCCCCTCTACTGTTCACTCCCCTCCCCCAAAAATCTCCTTAAATCACCCCTCAGACCACCACCCCATCCAGCCCTCATACCCCTCCCTTTCAACCCCATCATCTTTAAACCACCACTATATCACAAAGCATACCAATTTAAGCTGGGGAGTCGTGCGTTCATGGGACTTTCGCCCTCCTCACATACCCACCCCCGCATGACAAAATGAGTTAGCAAGCAAATAACATTGATCTTATAATTATGCTAATGAAGTATGATATTTTTTGTTTCAAGTGTTTCACCGTCGACACGTAGCTCATCAAGTTCGTGGCTGGCATGTCATTGTGTATAAGTGCAAAGTGTACTAAGAATGTAATGGACATTTCCACAATTATGTTGAACATAAAAAGCCTCCGTGCCATAGTTTAGAGAAATGAGAAAGGCACAATTGCACCGCTAGGTGGATTAAAACAGGTTTTTTATGGTTGATCTGACCGATGGTGGAAAACGTCCTAGCACACTATATGCGGTGATGCGAGTTCGAACTCCGGTTAGCTGCGTAGACTGACATGAGCTTATCAACTACGCTACAGTATTCCCATACGGTATAATCTGACCTTCATAGTTGGAAAACGTTATATAGGTCTTTGAATACATTTATAAACTTAAGCATTGTGAACAGGATGTGAAAGCGCGTGTAGTAAAACGTAGAAAAATATGAAGTCCAAGGCGCTTCCTCCGTGAAGAATTTCGATGGAGACGCATGGTTGTTAGATGCTATAGATTTTATTTTCGTGAATAATTATCTAACTATTCGCCACCATACCAAAAAATTCGCCTATTCGTGACCACTAAACGATTTCCTATCGATCTGAATAGATTTTGTAGCAAGACAATAATGTTTTTTATTATTCCGGTCAACTTCATGTTAATTTTTTAATATTTTTTATTAATTAACCGCTGACTATCAAACGTTAAAAACAGACTACCAATCACCACCAAACAACCAGCAATCGACTAAAATTGAGTTCAATAAATTATGTAATTGCATAACCTTTCTATATGAGAATGGCAAATATCGATTGTATCGGAAAACTCTTACCATTTTTTTGGTACTAGAATGGGCCAGTTAATCATTATTGTTAAAACTATTTCCATGGTTGCAATAAGATCATTTGAAGAAAAAATGGGTCGACTCCGAATCTTTTGCGCAAATAGTGTGAATGTTATTCAGAATGTTCACGAAAACTCTATCGTAAAATTTATCAAAATTGAGTTTTGAAGTTAGTTTAGTAGTAGTAGCTCGTAAATAGTACAACAAAAATTTCGTTGGTCGATAACGAATCAATTTCGTTAATTGTATGCATTCTTTGATAAAATACCCAAACATTTCTCGTGTATATTACGAACGATGTTCATAGATATAAAGAAGTTTTTCGTGCATTTCATCAAACAATCTAATTATTTATTAAGTAGATCTGAATTCACAAGCAATTAATTTAAATAACAATTTCATCTGAATACATACAAACAATTCGTAGGGGCACTGAGTGATTCGACCATGTCAACAGATTTGAACATATTTGTTTTTTTTTGCGAAAGTCTGATCAATTGGTCCGGAAATGAAAAGTTCTTTTCGATATGTGAAACTTTATAGTAAATATTCAATAAAAGTAGGAGCTGGCCCAAATCATCTAAAAATGGAGTTACGAGCTACATACCTATAAAAATCGTGTGTATTTTCATCACCTGACCCTGACATATTCGAGAATAAAAATGACATAGTTTTATGTTCGATTTTCATTTTACATGATGATGACTTTCCTAAATCACGAAATCTTACTCCACATATGGTGATTGTTTTAATGGTTGACAAGTTTAATTTTATAGCACTGCGCATGAAAAATACAGCTTTCATGTAAGATTAAACGGAACACGGTTATATTTCGTCACTTCGTGAATTACGTTTTGCTAAATTGTGTCATGTTTGAAATTACGTCAACGATAAGATTTATAATTTTTTGAAGTGTAACATTGAAATCTGTCAATCGATTTGTAATAACTAATGTTTTCTTGAAAGCTTGACCGATTGCGCACACTATCCCCTCAAACGGTTTTTTGCGATCTCGTAACAGGTCCGAATTTGACCAACGCATATTCTACAATTCACAAACCGATTAAGTAAACATAGTTGATAGTCTCACTTAAAGAAAGATATATGATGAAAGATACTATACAGCGGATCCATAAAAATGATAAATTTACTTGTTATAATTAAGTGTTATTACTAACAACAATCTAATTATTTGGAATACATTTTTTTCCAAAACAGCGCTCCCTAGCACAATATTAGAAACTTTCTCAAATATTCCATAAAAAAATTCGTTCGATTAATAAGCCCGATTCGTACTAAGCCTCCCAAAGTCGTTTCGTGGTATTTATAAAATACTCGCAATTAAAATAGAAACTTTACCTGGAGAATTGCTTATATTTGTGTTTGAACGAAACCTATACGTGCCAGATTTACGAATATAGTCACTCAGTGTAACCCTGATATATATATATATATATATATATATATATATATATATATATATATATATATATATATATATATATATATATATATATATATATATATATATATATATATATATATATATATATATATATATATATATATATATATATATATATATATATATATATATATATATATATATATATATATATATATATATATATATATATATATATATATATATATATATATATATATATATATATTTGGTTTTTTGCGATCTCGTAACAGGTCCGAATTTGACCAACGCATATTCTACAATTCACAAACCGATTAAGTAAACATAGTTGATAGTCTCACTTAAAGAAAGATATATGATGAAAGATACTATACAGCGGATCCATAAAAATGATAAATTTACTTGTTATAATTAAGTGTTATTACTAACAACAATCTAATTATTTGGAATACATTTTTTTCCAAAACAGCGCTCCCTAGCACAATATTAGAAACTTTCTCAAATATTCCATAAAAAAATTCGTTCGATTAATAAGCCCGATTCGTACTAAGCCTCCCAAAGTCGTTTCGTGGTATTTATAAAATACTCGCAATTAAAATAGAAACTTTACCTGGAGAATTGCTTATATTTGTGTTTGAACGAAACCTATACGTGCCAGATTTACGAATATAGTCACTCAGTGTAACCCTGATATATATATATATATATATATATATATATATATATATATATATATATATATATATATATATATATATATATATATATATATATATATATATATATATATATATATATATATATATATATATATATATATATATATATATATATATATATATATATATATATATATATATATATATATATATGATCATAAAAAATGATATAGTTTAACGATTGATTTAATTTTCCATATCGTTTTATTTCTAAAATCTCACAGTTTTACTTTAAATGAAAATAATTGGAATTTTATGCAACTGCGCATGTAAGTCTCGTCATTTTGTGAATAACGGTTTGGTAATTTGTATCAAGTTTGGAATGACGTCTAACATAAAATTCATATTTATTGTAAAAGTACGATACAGTGTCCAGGATTTTGATAACGAAATATGATCCTTAAAGCATATGTGTCATACAGTCCAGTACCTCATGACGCATATTCGTTTTCATAACATCACAGACTTTATGAAACATCCCCATGTTATTACGCAGTTCTTATGCAATATTACATTCGAAACTATGAGTTTGCCATTTATTCCCAGACCTTGCAACACAATAACTTTACATCATACAACACAATAACTTTACATCATTACATTTATATGCATTATAGGATCCCAGAAATACTGACGCAGTATCGTTTCGGACTTGCAACAAGAACGATTTCGGATCTTTTGACACATTCTTACTTTCGGATATTATAATACATGCTTGTGCGTCATAATGTCCCGTACGTTGCGACGCACTCCATTCGGATGTTATAACCGCGGATGCAATAACACGACTCGGTCCTTTGACCCTCACGTAGACAGTTGATTTACGGAACGCATAATTGACACATATTCTATGATATTGGGACGGAACGAATATGCAAACAACGGTGGTATATATGCTTTTGAATATAAAGAAAATTTAGCATTACAAACAGTTTGTGGAAGCACGTGTTGTAAAACTTTGAAAATACGAAACACCATGCGCTTCCTCCGATAAGGATTTCAATGGAGATGTTTGGTTGTTAGTTTCGCATTGTTGTTTTTGCTAATAACTAACTAACTATTCACCACCAAACCAAAAAATTGCATATTCATGACCACCAAACGATTTCCTATCGATCTGACTAGATTTGGTAGTGAAATAATGATGTTTCATTTTATTCCGGCCAACTTCACGTTAATTTTTTAATGTTTTTTTAATTAATTACCCGCCCATCACCAAACGTTAAAAACCGACTACCAATCACCACCAAACGACCACCAAACAAATAAAATTTAGTTCATCGAATTTCCTTGAATTTTCCGGCCAACTTCACAGAGGTGCTGAGATAATTACATGACATTTTGTACATACATACATACACACATACACACACATACAGACATTATCTCAATTTGTCGAGCTGAGTCGATTAGTATATGAGACTCGGCCCTCCGGACCTCGGAAAAAGTTTTCAAAGTTTGAGCGAATCCTATACATTTCTTTTGTAAGAAATGTAAAAAGCTAATCTGTCATTGTTAGTTTAGCTCATCTTGAAAATATAGAAAAACCGATTTAATCCACCTAGCAGTGAGATGAGACATTTCTTACACATTTCACTATTGGATTAGTTTGAAGAACTCACGAGAAGTAGGCACTCAACTAGAGGTGGGATAAAAACAGTTTCTAGTCTTGCACGAATAAAATCTCGAATAAACTGAATAAATTATAGAAATCAACAAAACGACCGAAATAAAAAAGTACAGCAAAAACGCTTTTAATCCACCTAACAGTGTGACGAGACATTTCTTACAACTCTTATCACTCTCTTCGTATATTATATTGTTTGAGAACATTTAGAACTTGATGCTTCGCGATGTTTTTGATAACACATACTACATGGGATAGTGGCAGGACTCATAGAATCGCTCAAATCAGCATAGGAACACATCAATGCTAGAAATCTCAAACCAAATCAATGTGAAATCGAAAAAATGGCCCATAAAATAGACATACGAACGAATTATTCCTAATGCTCTGTTAATAAAATATCAAAATTCCTCAATCAATGCATTGTGGTGGGAAAACTGAATTTTCCAAAAGGAGTTATATATTGTACTGAGCCAAAAAAATCGATTTCTTTTAATCGATTTGAAGTTTTTACTTTACTCAAATTTCCAACGCGACTGAGAACTAAGAAATCAACCTTTTCCTTGAAAAAAAAACGATACTAGCATTGACACCATTCAAATAAAATCAACAGTGAATATTTCCAAACTTGGTTTTATTTCCTATTTAAGAACTATTGTATTTTTTACATCCTAGATTGCATGATTCAGTGATCGAAACCCAAAACTTCATAAAGTATTTGAAATTATTAAATTAAAATTTGTTTTTGCTATTGAAATTGACAAAATGATAGTATCGCCCCTTTGGCGATTATTTACTTTTTCGGTCCCACCTATCAGCATTGAAGTATCACCCTTACGTTTTTTACAATAACTACCGTTTTACACCACCGATTTCGTCTGGGTTTTTCATTAGAGATCATTGCTACTATTTACAGCTAATAATCCTAAAAAATACGAAAAAACAGTTTCGCCTCTAAACTGCTAGCAAAAGAGTATCGCTCTGTTTGTTTGCATGGAGCGCGGAGGGCGAAACTTTAAATAAACAAACAAGAATACAATCTCGCCCGTTGTATTTTTTGCTGTAGTTTAAGAAAGCAATATCGTAGAATCCAAATTTTTAGGTAAATTTGTTGCGTCTCAAAGCCCTCATCCGCATGTATGAAAAAAGCCTTATGTTTACATTTGTATCGCCCTTTTCACAAAAAAGCGTTGAAATGAAATCGCAGCTCCTGATATCACGCTATCTCTGAAGTGCATAGTTCCAAATTTTACTTCGACATCGACTTTTTCTAAAGGTGACTTCCCAGTAGTATCCTTGATTTGAATTATTATCGCTAATCCTTATGCTAAAGAACAAATAAAAACCTCTCCAAAACGAACCGTTTGGGAAAATCATCATCATTACTGGAATTTTCATTTTCACGAAACTTTTTGATAACCTTCCGTCACTTGCGTTAATGCGCTGGGTGCACAGTGCTCTGAAAATCTAGCGAAATCGTCTTAGGGCACCAGCGGGTCTAATTCAGAGCTATCTGCGCGGCGAGTTAAATCTGTAAAGAATACTAAAAATTAATTTCTATTCCATAATTTTCAGTTCAGCAACTCGAGAGATCGTGCTCACCGAAAGCCATGAAAAATAGACTACGTTTTGAAGCGATGGTCACTATTTATTAAAAAATCACGGTTAAATAAAAAATAAAACTATTAAAAAATTTCGTCAATGACTGGGCAGTGCGTAAGCCTCTTGTACCTGAAGGCATAAAATAGACCCCACTTGCGGTCCTTAGCCTCCTGCTCAGTAACTCCTAGCCCTGGCCTCCCCGTGGCGTCGACTGGGATACGAGTAACCTTAGTGAAGATCGGGTAACCAACCCCGGTGGGAACTTTGGTCGTATGCTGACAGGGAAGGGGGGGGGTTACCCTTCTTCGGAAGGTGTAAACCTGTCCTGGTGTCCAGGTGGGACCTTAAGCAGTCCTGGCACGATGACCCACCGGCGAGACAGGTGGTTGGCGTAGGCCCTATAAGCCGCCCCTTAAAAAAACCCACATAACGAACAATACAGAAGAGAATACGACCCAGAACAATCGGCAACGACCCAGGCGACGAATAAAGGATCACGATTGGAAACTCGGAACATGGAACTGCAGATCGCTCGGCTTCGCAGGATGTGACAGGATAATCTACGACGAGCTACACCCCCGCAACTTCGATATCGTGGCGCTGCAGGAACTTTGCTGGACGGGACAGAAGGTGTGGAAAAGCGGGCATCGAGCGGCTACCTTCTACCAGAGCTGTGGTACAACCAACGAGCTGGGAACCGGCTTCATAGTGCTGGGCAAGATGCGCCAACGTGTGATCGGGTGGCAGCCGATCAACGCAAGGATGTGCAAGTTGAGAATCAAAGGCCGTTTCTTCAACTACAGCATCATCAACGTGCACTGCCCACACGAAGGTAGACCCGACGACGAGAAAGAAGCGCTCTACATGCAGCTGGAGCAGACATACGACGGTTGCCCTCTGCGAGACGTGAAAATTGTCATCGGCGACACGAACGCACAGGTAGGAAGGGAGGCAATGTACAGACCGGTGATCGGGCCTAACAGCCTGCATTCCGTATCAAATGACAACGGCCAACGATGTGTGAACTTCGCAGCCTCCCGTGGAATGGTAATCCGAAGCACCTTCTTCCCTCGCAAAGATATCCACAAAGTCACCTGGAGATCACCGGACCAAGTAACAAAAAATCAAATCGACCACGTTCTAATCGACGGTAGATTCTTCTCGGACATCACAAACGTCCGCACTTATCGCAGTGCGAATATAGACTCGGACCACTACCTGGTTGCAGTATGCTTGCGCTCAAAACTTTCGACAGTGCATAGCTCTCGTCGAAGCCGAACGCCGCGGCTTAACATCGAGCGGCTACAAGATGACAGAGTGGCTCAAGAATACGCGCTGCAGTTGGAAGTGGCACTACCAACGGAAGAGCAGCTAGGCGCAGTTGCCCTTGAAGATGGCTGGAGAGATATCCGATCCACCATAGGCAGCACCGCAGCCACTGCACTAGGTACGGTGGGCCCGGACCGAAGAAGCGACTGGTACGACGGCGAATGCGAGCAGTTAGTCGAAGAGAAGAATGCAGCATGGGCGAGAATGCTGCAACACCGCACGAGGGCGAACGAGGCGCGATATAAACAGGCACGGAACAGGCAGAACTCGGTTTTCCGGACCAAAAAGCGCCAGCAGGAAGACCGAGATCGCGAAGCGATGGAGCAGCTGTACCGCGCTAAAGACACACGGAAATTCTACGAGAAGTTGAACCGCTCGCGCAGGGGCCACGTACCACAGGCCGACATGTGCAGAGATACAAACGGGAATCTTCTCACGGACCAGTGTGAGGTGATCCAGAGGTGGCGGCAGCACTACGAAGAACACCTGAACGGCGATGCAGCAGATGACGAGGATGGCACGGTAACGCACCTGGGAGCACGCGCGGAAGACATTACACTACCGGCTCCGGATCTCCAAGAAATCCAGGAGGAGATTAGCCGGCTCAAAAATAATAAAGCCGCTGGGGTTGACCAAATACCAAGCGAGCTACTAAAACACGGTGGCGAGCCACTGGCTAAAGCGCTGCACTGGGTGATTACTAAGATTTGGGAGGAGGAGATTTTACCGGAGGAGTGGATGGAAGGTGTCGTGTGTCCTATCTACAAAAAGGGCGACAAGCTGGATTGCTGTAATTACCGAGCAATCACCCTGCTGAACGCCGCCTACAAGGTACTCTCCCAAATACTATGCCGTCGACTATCACCAATTGCAAGACAGTTCGTGAGGCAGTACCAGGCGGGTTTCATGAGCGAACGATCTACCACGGACCAGGTGTTCGCTCTTCGTCAAGTACTGCAGAAATGCCGCGAGTACAATGTGCCCACACATCATTTGTTCATCGACTTCAAAGCCGCATACGACACTATCGATCGAGATCAGCTATGGCAGATTATGCACGAGTACGGATTCCCGGACAAACTGACGCGATTAGTGAAGGCGACGATGGATCGGGTGATGTGCGTAGTACGTGTCTCAGGGACGCTCTCGAGTCCCTTCGAATCACGCAGAGGGTTACGGCAAGGTGATGGTCTCTCGTGTCTGTTATTCAACATCGCGCTGGAAGGTGTAATCAGAAGAGCAGGGATCGACACGAGTGGTACGATTTTCACAAAGTCCGTTCAGCTACTTGGCTTCGCCGATGACGTTGATATTATTGCACGAAACTTTGAGAAGATGGAGGAAGCCTACATCAGACTGAAAAGAGAAGCCAAGCGCGTCGGACTTGCCATCAACACGTCGAAGACAAAGTACATGATAGGAAGAGGTTCACGAGAAGAGAATGAGAACCGCCCGCCTCGAGTTTGCATCGGTGGCGACGAAATCGAGGTGGTTGAAGAGTTCGTGTACTTGGGCTCACTGGTGACCGCCGACAATGATACCAGCAGAGAGATTCGTAGACGCATCGTGGCAGGAAATCGTGCTTACTTTGGCCTCCGCAAGACACTTCGGTCGAACAGAGTTCGCCGTCGTACGAAGTTGACCATCTAAAAGACGCTGATTAGACCGGTAGTTCTCTACGGGCACGAGACCTGGACCATGCCCGTGGAGGACCAACGCGCACTTGGTGTCTTCGAACGGAAAGTGCTGCGTACCATCTACGGTGGAGTGCAGATGGAAGACGGCACATGGAGACGGCGAATGAACCATGAGTTGCATCAGCTGTTGGGGGAGCCGCCCATCTGTCATACCGCGAAAATCGGACGACTACGGTGGGCCGGGCACGTAGCCAGAATGTCGGACAATAGCCCGGTGAAAACGGTTCTCAATTGCAACCCGACCGGTACAAGAAGACGTGGCGCGCAGCGAGCACGATGGATCGACCAGGTGGAAGACGATTTGCGGACCCTTCGCAGACTGCGTGGCTGGCGACGCGCGGCCATGGACCGAGTGGAATGGAGGAATCTTTTGTATACGGCACAAACTGTTAATAAAACTTAAACTGTTAATAAATAAATAAATAAATAAATAAATAAATAAAAAATTTCAAATAGTTTATAATTTTCACAAACTTATTCGTAATATTGTGTAGGAAAAAGCAGAAAATTTCAGTATTTTCCCTATCTGCCACATATAAACCCTTAAGTATACCAATTAATTGGTATACGAATTGGAATAGATTCGCCAAATTTTGGAAGAAGTCTATAAAATAACTCCTTGAAAACTACGTACAAATTGTTGTAGTTCGATGCAATAAAAAATCCCCAAAAATGAAATGTACCTATTAATGTGAAACACAGTGAATAATACATACAATAAAGACTAATTTTTACCAGTCTCATGGTGTATTTTGTAAGTAAGGGATTGCCCACCACTCGGGTTCTTGTTTGCCCTGCGAACCCTTCTTTTCAGGGCGGCCTAGGTGCCTCTACAGAATTTCGGATTTTCGTGACAACGAAAAAGGGTAAACAAAACAAAATAAATTACTAAATTTACCGACTTTATTGTCCTCCAACTCTCCACTTCACTACGGCTGCTGGTGATTCACTGATGCGGGCGGAAAGGCGGGCGGTTTCCTCCGACCGGCCGGGACAACAACGGCCGCGTTCTCCTTTGGTCGTTGGCTTCGTTGTCTTTTAGCTAGGGAGGTGAGCTTGGCTCCTTTGTTGGAACCTCCCTAGCGACGGTGGTGATGAATCACCGGATTCTTTGCTCCCCGCAAAGAATCCCGGAAGACACTGCAGTGTTCTTCCCAGGGGGAGCCGTTGTCCACCCTGCTTCACCCTCCTTGGCTATTAGCTGGGAAGGAGAGCAAAGCTCGTTCGGCTTATCCTTCCCAGCGAGGGCGGATTGGTGCGTCTGGATCCTTTGCGGTTAGCCGGGGAAGCGAAAATTTCTTGATGATTAGCTTCCCCCGACGGCGATCCAGCACCACGAAATAAACAAGCGCACAAACCACGGGTCGGCACTTTACGACGGATAACTTTCCGTCACACACGCGCACTTCGCACTATTGTGGCTGGAAACTGTCCTGAACTGATGTAACCGGGACGTCTGTATTTTACCGTGGTCTGTCACTATCTAACTAAACTCGATGGCCGCCTTCCGCACTCAGCCATAACAAACTGCCAACCGCCTTGTCGCACAGCTGTCAACGATGAGCAGCATAACCAGTGCACACGAATTTTCGCAAGAGGAGAGCGGTTGCCTACCTAAGCCCTATGTTACTAATTCACAAACATAAAACAAAAATTATCTAACCTATCTGTGCGAATAAACCCGTTCACAAATGCGAAAGTGAACAAAAATTTACAACTAAATGTGAACGGTAGCGAACAACGGTGAGCATAATTTTACGTAAACAATACACTCTACGGAGTGTATCTGCCAAAAAAAGGTATATTTCCACCCAGTGCTAAATTGTTACCCTGACGGGTTACAATTTTAGGCTGACAAAATGGTGACATTGACTAAATCGGGCAATTTTTTTTTCTTTATAATAAACTGAAGCTGTTAAATATACTTCCCGTCCCTTGATGTAGTCTGATAACTATTTCTGATTATGATGAACTTTTTGTTTTTGCATATTTCCATCTTCATGATAAGGAAAACATGCTCAAGAAAGGATTTACTCGAATTCAGTCTTGTTCGTCTGCTAGAGCCCATCAAACATATGTTCATATTTGGCTGATAAAATCGGAGTTTCAATGTGTTATAATAGATATTCTGCATTCGAAGAAGTTTTTTTTGTAAACGAGTGTAGAACGACTTTGTTTCTACTTACTTGAAGTCAGCGGCGTAGCCAGAAACTCGGTTTGGTGGGGGTTTTGTGAAAATCGATCTTACTGTCCAAACGGCATAATTCCGAAACCGTAATTTTTGAAGTTTTAAAATTATACAGAATTAATTTTTCAGAAAATAGTAACAGAGTTCGTGTCTTTAGCGAATTTGTTGAGACTTTATTGTAGTCATGAATATTAACCTGAGAAAATTTACCATAAATACTTCTTGGACGGTTTCCCCGTCAAAATTATTTTATCAAATGATGCGCTGTTTAGCGTTTGTAAAACTCATCGAAGATACTGAACCTCCGAAATTGGCGGTTTCAAAATGCATCATGCATATCTCGACCTTAAATTACTGTTTTTGAACATTTGACCTATACATATAATTGGTCATACAACAAAAATCAAATGCTCATCAAAATCGATCAGGACCTGCTAGAGTCGAATGGAATTCGTCATTTTTCATAAATTTCTCTCTACATTCGGAAAGTGTTATCCTCGTTATTAATCATATTACGTTTTCGTCTCAACTCGACGCATTCCCAAATCCACCTGGTGCAATTGTGCTTTTCTCATTTGTCCAGACAATTCCATGGCTGGTTATGTTCAATACAATGGTGGAAATGAATATTACATGTTCAGTACGATTTGCACATACATACAATGGATCGACAGCCACGATCTTGAGATACTATGTGATACAGAAACATCGCTTGAAACCAGCGGCGGATCATGGAGAAAGATCCGGGAGGTCCGGGTCCTGCCGAAAATTTTCAACTTGTTAAGAAAATTTAAACTAGTTTTAATTTTAAAGTAGCAACCCCTCACTGCATACTCCCTCCGGGCCTGTATGATTGACGATTTTTAGAGTGATTGTATAACATTTCTATATGAGAAAGGCAAAAATGTACCAAAGTCCAAAAAAGTCAATTTTTGTCAAACATTATTTTTTTCGAGTTTACATCAAATCTCAATGTTTCATGCATTTTAAAGTCATTTGGCATCAGAAATACAAATTTGATTTTGAAAATTTTTCATTTCAGTTTGTATAGGAATTTGCTTTGTGATTGCAATCTTCAACTCGCAACTCCGGAACCGGAAGTCCAATCAATAAAAAAAATCAATAGCAGCCGATGGAAAGGTTGTATCTTTCATTTGAGACTAACTTTGTGCCACTCGGTCCAGCCATCTCACATTTTTTTTTCACAGCCAGGTCACATTTTTTCCACATACACACATACATACACACACAGACATTTTCCGATCTCGACGAACTGAGTCGATTGGCATATGACACCCGGCCCTCCGGGTCGGTTTTAGATTAACGAATTCTAGAGTGAATGGGAAAGGCAAAAACATTTTTAGTAGATGTTGAAAGTTATGCATTTTTTAGTGAGCAGTTCTATGTTTCATAGACATTAAATCAATTTTAACTTCGCTTCCTATTAAATAAAGACCCTTATTACAGTACATCTCTACAAAAGCGAGCTCAATTTGAAAAGAAATCCGAGGATTATGATTGAACTCTGGAATTTTCTATTGGAATGTTCTCAGGCAGGAATTTGATATTGATGCTATTAGACAACTTTGAAATCAAGACCAGTTACATATTGTAACCAACGGGTTTCAATTTCTCCAACTCGACCCAAATTAATATGAAAATTTGTTTTTTTTTATATTGTTTATCTATTTGAGAGTGATAATTATATAAATTTGAATTTAGCAGAATCAAGGGGCAAACTTTGATCGAAATATTTGAATTGTATAATGAATTTACTAACCTATAATTTTAAAATCTAGCTAGGTATAATACTAAACCATGCGCCAAAAAAAAATAGGAAAAATAGCGAAGTAATCACTCTCAAAAGAACATTGAAAGCTAGGGTATAATAACCGTCAATTTAAAAATAATCGCTAATTGAGTATTAGGGTGGCTACATACGAAACTCTGCGTCTACGGGATGTAGAGCCACGATCAATATAGTTGGCAGGTTTCGTTGCGTTCGGGATATGAGAGTGAGAGTTCCGGTATGGGAGAGAGAGCAAGGACTATAAAAGGAGATGAAGTGATGTGGGTAGGTCTCTTTTATTAAGTACGACACTAGTGTGACGGGAATGCGGTCCCTCGAGCGCGGTTTAAGGATTAAACCAAAAAGCTACATTCGGGCGAAATTTTAAGTGAAGTGTGCCATTAAAAATCACCGTTGTGATATAGTGAGGCGGGAAGTTCGTGGAGTGGTGTCCTTTGAACGAAGAAAAGCGCTGCTATCAGGACCGGCAGTGAGCGTGTCGAAAAGTTAGAGGTCCTATAGCTAGACGCATGCCCGAATTAAAATATGTCGTGCGGCTTCCCCCTTAAAAAACGTTTTTAATCCACCTAACAGTGTGATGAGACATTTCTTATAACTCTTATCACTCTCTTCGGATATTATCTCGTTTGAGAACATTTAGAACTTGATGCTTCGCGATGTTTTTGATAACATACTACATGGGATAGTGGCAGGACTCAGAGAATCGCTCAAATCAGCATAGGACAACATCAGTGCTAGAAATCTCAAACCAAATCAATGGGAAAGCGAAAAATTGGCCCATAAAATAGACATACCAACGAATTATTGTTAATGCTCTGTTAATAAAGTATCTATATTGTGGTGGGAAAACTGAATTTTCCTAAAGGGGTTATACATTGTACTGAGCCAAAAAAATGGAATTTTTTTTTAATCGATTTGAAGTTTATACTTTACTCACATTCCCAACGCGACTGAGAACTAAGAAATCAACGCTTTTTCTTGAAAAGGGCGATACTAGCAGTGATACCATTCAAAGAAAATCAACAGTGAATAGTTCCAGACTTGGTTTTATTTCCTATTTAAGAACTATTGTGTTTTTTACATCCTAGATTGCATGTTTCAGTGATCGAAACCCAAAACTTCATAAAGTATTTGAAATTATTAAATTAAAATTTGTTTTTGCTATTGAAATTGACAAAATGATAGTATCGGCCCTTTGGCGATTGTTTACTTTTTCGGTCCCATCTATCAGCATTGAAGTATCGCCCTTACGTTTTTTTACAATAACTACCGTTTTACACCACCGATTTCGTCCGTGTTTTTTCAATAGAGATCATTGTTACTATTTACAGCTGGTATCAGCTTGATAATCCTAAAAAAATACGAAAATAACAGTTTCGCCTCTAAACTGCTAGCAAAAAAAGTATCGCCCTGTTTATTTGATTGGAGCGTGGAGGGCTAAACTTTAAATAAACAAACAAAAATACAGTTTCGCCCGTTGTATTTTTTGCTGTAGTTTAAGAAAGCAATATCGTAGAATCCAAATTTTTAGGTTAATTTGTTGCGTTTCAAAGGCCTCATTCGCATGTATGAAAAAAGCCTTATGTTTACATTTGTAAGTATCGCCCTTTTCACAAAAAAGCGTTGAAATGAAGTCGCAGCTCCTGATATCACGCTATCTCTGAAGTGCATGCGTGCATAGTTCCAAATTTTACTTCGACATCGACTTTTTCTAAAGGTGACTTCCCAGTAGTATCCTTGATTTGAATTGTTATCGCTAATCCTAATGCCAAAGAACAAATAAAAACCTCACGAAAACGAACGGTTTGGGAAAATCATCATCATTACTGGAATTTTCATTTTCACGAAACTTTTCGATAACCTTCCGTCACTTGCGTTAATGCACTGGGTGCACAGTGCTCTGAAAATCTAGCGAAATCATCTTAGGGCAGCAGCGGGTTCGTAAAGAATACTAAAAATTAATTTCTATTCCATAATTTTCAGTTCAGCAATTCGAGAGATCGTGCTCACAGCAAGCCATGAAAAATAGACTACGTTGTGAAGCGATGGTCGCTATTTATTAAAAAATCACGGTTAAATAAAAAATAAAACTATTAAAAAATTTCAAATAGTTTATAATTTACACAAACTTATTAGGAAAAATTGTTTAATAAGCTTTCGTAATATTGTGTAGGAAAAAAGCTGAAAATTTCAGTATTTTCTCTATCTCCAAATATAAACCCTTAAGTATACCAATTAATTGGAATAAGTTCACCAAATTTTGGAAGAAGTCTATAAAATAACCCCTTGAAAACTACCTAAAAATTGTTGTAGTTCGATGCAATAAAACAATCTCCAAAAAAGAAATGTACCTATTAATGTGAAACACAGCGAATAATACATACAATAAAGACCCATTTTTATCAGTCTCATGGTGTATTTTAGGCTGACAAAATGGGGACGTTGACTAAATCGGGCAATTTTTTTTCTTTATAATAAACTGAAGCTGTTAAAATATTCTTCTCGTCCCTTGATGCAGTCTGACAACTATTTCTGATTATGATGAACTTTTTATTTTCGCATATTTCGCATATCTTCATGATAAGGAAAACATGCTCAAGAAAAGATTTTCTCGAATTCAGTCTTGTTCGTCTGATAGAGCCCATCAAACATATGTTCATTTTTAGCTGATAAAATCGGGGTTTCAATGTGTTATAATAGATATTCAGCATTCGAAGAAGTTTCTTTTGAACGAGTGTAGAACGACTTTGTTTCTACTTACTTGAAATCAGCGGCCAGAAATTCGGTTTGGTGAAAATCGATCATACTGTCCAAACGGCATAATTTCGAAACCGTAATTTTTGAAGTTTTAAAATTATGCAGAATTAATTTTTCAGAAAATAGTAACAGAGTTCGAGTCTTTAGCGAATTTGTTGAAACTTTATTGTAGTCATGAATATTAACCTGAGAAATTCACCATAAATACTTCTTGGACGATATACCGTCAAAATTATTTTATCAAATGATGCGCTGTTTAACGTTTGTAAAACTCATCGAAGATACTAAACCTCCGAAATTGGCGGTTTCAAAATGATGCTATCTTGACCTAAAATTACTGTTTTTAAACATTTGACCTATACATATAATTGGTCATACAACAAACATCAAATGCTCATCTTAATCGATCAGAACCTGCTAGAATCGAATGGAAATCGTCATTTTTTCATAAATTTCTCTCTACATTCGGAAAGTGTTATTCTCGTTATTAATCATATTACGTTTTCGTCTCAACTCGACGCATTCCCAAAATAAAAACCTGTTTTAATCCACCTAGTGGTGCAATTGTGCTTTTCTCATTTGTCCAGACTACGATTCCATGGCTGGTTATGTTCAATACAACAGTGGAAATGAATATTACATGTTCAGTACGATTTGCACATACATACAACGGATCGACAGCCACGATCTTGAGATACTATGTGATACTGAAACATCGCTTGAAACCAGCGGCGGATCATGGAGAAATATCCGGGAGGTCCAGATCCTGCTGAAAATTTTCAACTTGTTAAGAAATTTTAAACTAGTTTTAATTTTAAAGTAGCAACCCCTCACTGCATACTCCCTCCGGGCCGGTATGATTGACGATTGGTATGGTGTTATACCCCAAAACCTTCTCTTGGCTACGCCGTTGCTTGGAGTTATTTATTTCGCTTTTCATTTTCCGATATGTTTCAGATCGATCCGATGGTTATAAGTTAGAAAAATTGCAATCAGAAAGTTCGCACAAATGAACATTTTTGTACTGATAAGTTATCAAGTTCCTTCCAGACAACTTGGAAGTGTTCAGTGATTATTTCTAGCGGTTGTAGATAGTAAAATGAAATACAAAATTCGTTTTATCGAAATAATGTTTGGCTTATTTCAATGGATTATTACTATATTGAACAATAAATAGGCGATAAAGAGTAATCAACAAACAACAAGCCATAACTTTTAAAGTATTCAAAATAGATATTTGAAGTCTTCAGTAAAGTTATTCACAAAAGTAAGAGCTACAAATTTGCTGAAGGCATCATTTCGATATAATCACTTCCAAGAAAATTTGTTAAAATATCTCACTCATAGGGGGATTAATCAGCAAAAGCACAATACCAAAAGAAAGGGCATATTGCCTCCATTAAATTCTCCGAAGATACTATTGACCTAAAATAAGCCGTTTTGGCGTTAATAATAGATTACATGTATTTGGTTATATTTCTGGCAATGGGAAATGATAAAAATCTTTCGTCCGCATTTAATGCTAAATATCTCTTTTGATAATAGTCCGATTTCAACAATCTATAGCTTGTTCGAAAGGTATTCGTTAAAGCTGTCCAAAAACATATAAACTGTTAATCTACATTGTCAATTTCGGCAGATAACTCAAAAAAACTGCAAAAAACGCCATTTTTGCGCATTCAAACATTCATATCTTGGAAACTAAACATCAGAATCAAAAACAAATTAATAGCGTTCATACTGTTTTTTAGTTCTTTCATTTAAAATTGGTTTGGATAAGATCGGTTCAGCCATTGCTGAGAAACACGAATGAGAATTTGTCCGTTACATACACACACACACAGACACACACACACACAGACATTGTCCCAAATCGTCGAGCTGAGTCGATTGGTATATAAGACTCGGCCCTCCGGGCCTCGGAAAAAATCTTGAAAGTTTGAGCGAATTCTATACATTTCTTTTATAAGAAATGTAAAAACCCACTCTTATTAGTGCACCCTGTAAATCTAGTGTCCGCTCGAGTACGCCCTGATCGTACGTCAACACACGATCCCGCATCCCGTCGATCGATCACCCCACGCGGGTGACTATACCTCATCGATCTCGCCATTACGATCGATGTGGAATACCGTTGTGAAAGAAGACACGTTGGACCCAACACTAAGAAGCCTGACTCCGCATCCTGCCCCCCCCCTTCGTCGTCACATCAGCAACCACTACTACGGTGGTAGTCCGATCCAGCTATCCCACACTACCCGGCCATCGTGAACTCTCACCGAACGCCGACGACCCGTCACCACCACCGTTGCGACCGGCGAGTCGCTCAGTAAGGTATGTGAGTACCCCTAACATGACCTGTCTGCTCTGTCCGGACGAACAGTCTATCCGGTAGTTTCTACCCATCAAGGCGCCCACCCAACTAACGGCCGCACCATGCTAGCCAACGAAAATGAATAAATTGTAATTTGTAAAGTAATGATTGCGCAAGATAAAATTTATAGAATTTAATCTAACTTAAAAATTATCTTTCAATAATAACCGTGAAATGCAGTTAAACTAGTCTTTTTACATAATCGGATCCGAAAAAGATCATTGTGAGGTCATTTTGGAGAAGGTAAGTGCCAATCTGTCGTTCTATCTCCTAGTTTGCCCAGAGAAAGAGTAGTTAGCCGGGAATCGTTTATTTTAATAAAAAGAGTGAAAATTGACTTCGTTTCAATTGGCGCAACAGCGTAAAATATTAAATAAAATATTTCTTCGAAATATTTTCTGTTTGTGAAGGGGATGAACGATAAATTGGCACTGCATTTTTCGCGATCAGTCTGTTTAGACTCGGTGCATGATAATTATTCTCGACAACGTAATTAGTACATCGACAGCAGACGGAATAAGTTTGAAGAGTCCTAGTAGGCTTTTATTTCGTTTAGATTGCCGAAGCGATTTGACGCTTGTATTAATTGGTTTTCCCTCCAATGCTTTCGTGGTCATTCTAGGTTGTTTTCCGTGTTTTATGATACAAAATGGAGTCATACGGTTCATTTCCTCCGTCTCTTAATCGGGACAAAACATTCGACAAATGGTATCAGGATATGCGGGTGGATTTATTAGCTGATGATGAGCTTGCTTTTGAAGTGATAGTTCGGGAAATCGCAGTAGAGAGTGATAAATCGCAAATGCGACGTTGCCTGAGAGCTAGATTAAGAGTTGAGAAGGAAGAAGGAAAAAGAAGCATGACCTTGAAATCTAACCCGTTGATTCAGATAGAACTGTGTAAGAGTAAATTAGAGGAGATCGAGATGATTCTCCGGGAAAAGAAAGGCGATAGCCCAACAGCGTGCAAAGATCGTTTACTTCATCTTGGCGCAAGAACCCAATTGGCCTTGAAGTACGTCCCCGAGAATGCTAAAGACGATTTAGCTTTAATTTTTACGATGGTTACTGACCACCTTTATTATTTCTATTACAAAGCTGTTATCTTGCAATCCACGGACAGTGATGCAGATGGGGAGGAAAATGAATTAGAAGGGGGGAGTATGCCGTCTTTAGCGGAAATTTTATCGAAAGCTCCGATGAATTTGGAAGTTTTGGAAGTGAATGTGAAAGTTTTGATTCATGAATTAGAGAAGCAAAAGAGGGCTGAAGAGCGAGAATTTTTGTTAAGAGCGGAAATTGCTCAATTAGAGCATCGATTACAGCAGTTAACAGTTAATAATGAAACTAGAAATCAGCAGGTACAGACTGAGATAATTGAGGAACCAACCGCCGTTCATGAACTGCCTCCTCTAGCGTTTCCTGTGGTGTCTTCATCTGCGGAAGGGCCCTTCGGCCAACCGATAGTGCACAATAACCGGTCGAGTTTTGGTAACTTTAAGCCCTTTGGCGTTGGTATGAGTACTTTTAACACCTACCCAACAAACACGTATGTGGCGGCCAATTCATTTAGTCACCCAATTCCTTCAGTGTCAATTCAGCCTACCTTATATAATTTTCCAAACCCATCATCATACCAACAAACAGGGTGTGATTCATTCGTAAAATGGGCGAACCCTGTTTCAACCGCTCTTCCTTACAAGACCGGAGCTCCCTTCTCAGATTCCCGACCCTTCGGGCTTAATAATTACGGGAATTTACAACCGCCATTACCATCGCACCATACTCTTCCCGTATCCAAATGGGCGATAGAAAAGTATGCCGGGGACGATCAAGGATTAAACTTGAATGAGTTCTTGTTTAAAGTAAAAAATTTGGCACTCTCGGAAAGAGTATCAGACGTTGTGCTATTCGATTCAGCCCTGCACTTATTTACGGGGCCAGCTTTAAATTGGTACCATTCGATGCGTTCTACTGGTCGTTTGTATAACTGGGATCATTTGGTTATGGAATTACGGTGTGCCTTCGTGCACCCGGATCTTGATAACATGATTAAAATGAAGGTGTACATGCGAAAACAGCAAAGGAACGAATCTTTCCAGTCATACTACTATGACATAGAAAAATTGTTTCGATCAATGAGCTGTGACATTTCTGAAGATGAGAAAATGAAAATAGTTAATCAAAATATGCGCAGTGATTACCGCAAACAGTTGACTTTTCTTCCTATCTATGACCTTCCGTCGCTGATCGCCGCGGGAAGGAGAGTAGATGCAAATAACTTTTCCCTTTATAATAAGATGTTTGGAACTGAGAAGGTAAATACCGTAGCGGCTTTCCAGGAAAACAAAAAGGAAAGTAATAAACCACCGGCACGAGTCGATAATCGTTCACCCAACAGTGGGCTTCAAAACCGCCCAAATCAACAAACCCTTCGTCCCCCCAACAACAACAATGCTCCTCCTCCCAACTCTGGGCGAAGGCAGTCTTCAGCTCTAGACAAACTGGTTGACTCTCATCGACCCCCGGGGGTGCATGCGTGCTATAATTGTGGTAAATTAAATCATCAGCATGAAGAATGCCCAGACCCGAAGCGAGTTTTTTGTTTAATTTGTGGATTCAAGGGCTTCGAAACCACAAACTGTCCCTATTGTCGAAAAAACGGCATCCAGACGGACCAAAGTCGCGGTTCGTCCATGCAAACTCATCGCGCTTAAACTTCAGTGAGCAGGCTGATTCTGAACGATAGAAGTAGCTACAGATAGTATGTATGCCCTTCCATTAGAAGTAAATCAGATTACTCTATTAGGTAAAGACGATAATCGGCCCTACATCCAACTGAACATTTACGGCATACCCACTCTGGCTTTACTGGACAGTGGTAGCCAATCAACAATGATAAATGCATCTATTTTTAATAAAATTAAGGTTAAGCTACGACCTCTGGATAATCCTATAATTTTGAAAACAGCTAGCGGAGAGGTCTTAGATATCAAAGGACAGCTGTTCATTCCGTTTACGGTGGATGGACAAACTAAGATCGTCAGGACTCTAGTCGTCCCTCAGCTTGCTGTAAACTGTTTATGTGGAATGAACTTTTGCAATAAATTCAATATTATACCTAAAATTGAATACACCGCATTCGCGGAAGAGTTGGAATCCACAAAACTGCCCCCTAATTCAACTTTGACTCCAGAGGAGCTGTTGAAAATTGAACATATCCAGAAAACATTCAAAGTCGCGGAATCAGGTAAGATTCCCGCCACCCCTTTAATATCGCACTATATAGAGTTGAAACCAGAATGGAGAGATAAGCCAGCCGTACGACAATTTCCGTATGTGATGTCTCCAAAGGTGCAGGGATTAGTCTCCCAAGAACTAGAACGCATGTTAAGTTTAGGTATCATAGAGCGCACCAATTCCGATTGGGCCTTGAATGTGGTGCCCGTGATAAAACCCAGTGGAAAAGTTCGACTTTGTTTGGACGCCCGAAAGATTAATGAGAGGACCGTGCGTGATTCCTACCCTTTACCTCACCCAGGACGAATACTTGGTCAACTTCCGCGGGCGAAATATCTCACAACAATAGACTTGTCTGAGGCATTTCTTCAAATTCCGTTGGAAGTACGGTCACGTAAATATACGTCCTTCTGCGTTCAGGGTAAAGGGCTGTTTCGGTTCACCCGTCTCCCGTTTGGACTAACTAACAGTCCAGCAACGCTATCTCGGTTGATGGATCGGGTGTTGGGATTCGGGGAGTTGGAACCAAACGTTTTCGTATACTTAGATGACATAGTCATAGTAACGGAAACGTTTGAGGAACACGTTGGGATACTTTTGGAGGTCTCTCGGCGTCTGAGTCAAGCCAATTTGGCTATTAACTTGGAAAAGTCGAAGTTTGGAGTTACAGAATTACCATTTTTAGGGTATATTCTATCCACTACGGGACTACATCCTAATCCAGAAAAAGTACGCCCAATTGTGGAGTACGAGCGACCGGTAACCATTACTAAGCTACGGAGGTTTATTGGAATGGCAAATTACTACTGACGTTTCCTTCCCGATTTTAGTGGTATAGTAGCACCACTAACAGAATTGCTCAAAACTAAAAGTAAAGTAGTACAGTGGTCCGACGTTGCCGAAAAGGCGTTCAACACGATCAAGGAACGGCTGATCACTGCCCCGGTATTGAGTAGCCCTGACTTCAGTCAGGAGTTTGTAATCCAAACAGACGCTTCGGACGTAGCCGTGGCCGCCGTACTAACACAAACTCAAAATGGGAGGGAGCATGTTATATCGTATTATTCCCACAAATTGACGACTCCCCAGCGGAACTACCACCCTGCGGAAAAAGAAGCCTTGGCTGCCTTATTGGCCATAGAGGAATTCCGCGGATATATAGAGTGCAGTCACTTTACCTTAGTGACCGACTCATCGGCGCTAACTCATATACTAACCACTTCCTGGAAAGTAGGATCACGTTGCAGTCGGTGGAGTTTGAAATTGCAGCAATACGACCTGATAATCATTCATCGCAAGGGGAATGAAAATGTGGTGGCGGATGCATTGTCACGGAGTGTAGCTTCGATTTCAAATACCACTGACTCTTCATGGTATACCTCGTTACGACAGCAAGTTCTCCAAAATCCCGACAATTACGTAGATTTCCGCGTGTCGTATGGTCAAATTTATAAATTTGTATCCGCTGGAAACACTCTGTCTGATAAACGATATGAGTGGAAGCTGATTCCGCCCTCCGAAGGTCGTCTAGATATTTTGAAGGCTAATCACAACGAAGCCATGCACCTGGGTTACGATAAAACTCTGGCTCGAATCCGACAGCGGTTTTATTGGCCAAAAATGGCCAAAGAAATCAAGCAATACGTACAAAATTGTGCGACTTGCAAGGAAGTGAAGGGACCATCCACTCCTGTTACTCCACCGATGGGAGAAATGCGAATATCTGATCATCCTTGGCAGATCATCTTCGCGGACTTTGTCGGCCCTCTCCCCCGGAGCAAAAAAGGTAACCAGTACCTGCTAGTGGTGTTGGACCTATTCAGTAAATGGGTTCTACTACAACCCATGAGACGCATTGAGAGCTCCGCTCTATGCTCACACTTGAAAAATGGATGGTTTTACAAAAACTCCACTCCCGAGGTAATCATCACCGATAACGGGGCGAGCTTCCTATCTCGCGAGTTCAAGAGTCTGTTAGACAAATTTGGAATTCACCATTGGTTAAATTCACGCTATCACTCCCAAGCCAATCCGGTGGAACGGGTTAATAGGACCGTGAACGCTTGTATTCGAACCTATGCTCGCGACGACCAGCGCCTCTGGGATACACGACTAGCGGAGATAGAGGCGGTCCTCAATACCAGTGTCCACAGCTCCAGTAACTTTACTCCATATTACGTAACCCATGGACATGAAATGTTCATCACTGGAACTGATCACCGTTTATCTAGACATCAAAACCACCTTTCCGCTGATCAGGTCGAAGAAAAAAAATCGACTCATTTCGGTGATATTTACGATCAAGTAAAAGCCAATCTAGTTAAAGCCAATGACACTTGTCGGAAACAGTACAATCTGCGACATCAGAGGTTTCCAAAAACTTTTCAGACTGGTCAATTAATTTACCGCAAACATATGCGCCTTTCAAGTGCCATAGATAGCTACAACGCTAAATACGGGTCCCAATACTTGCCATGTAAGGTCAAGGCAACGATTGGCACTTCCTCGTATGACCTTGTCGATATGGATGGTAAGCCCTTGGGCATCTGGCCAGCAGTTCACCTTAAGCCGGGCTGACCAGTTGAAAACCCATAAAATTCTTGCTTGCCGATTGAATTTGTCTCACTACTCCTATTATACTTAAGTTGATATCTGAAAGGTCAAACAAGGACATGTAGAGAAAGATATATAGCTTTTAGTCAGTTTATTCCATAGCCCATCCTCGTAGTATGTAGGTTTTGCAATCAGGATCCAGTGATCATATCTTTAAACCATCGTTGAGGGTGTCTATAAACACGGAAATTCTTTAAAATTACTCATCGTGGCCAGACAGATGCCAGGCCAAAAAAAAAATCCATTAGCTAGTTATAATTTAGAAATCGGGTCCACCACTTTAGAAGATGAGGTTTCAACTGCCTCTAAGAGCGGGTCGGTTCATTTAATTGGAATGAGTTACCTCAGATAACCACCATTACTAGCAAAGGTTGGGCGAGAAGCCGTCCTCGCACACAGTCTTACTCCGGACGCGGAGCTGTTATTATAATTAAATCTACCCGGGTAGGAAGTTCAAAGTATGCGCGCAAATACTAGGATAAATAGTGGTAGTAGTAGATGTGGAGGTAATTAGATAAGGTTAGTGGAGTAGTAATGCTAGGTCAGTGGAAATGATATATGTGTCTGTAGAGAGAGGGTTATATGAGCGAACGTGATTAAAATCTCCAGAGGCCTCTATAGTGGAATGATTGGGATAGAGTAAATGAAGGCGAATGAATGAGATCTACAGATTATCGACACTGGATTTAAATAGAAAATAAGAGCAAAACATTGCTATCAATTTTGTTGTGCTCCCGTGGTCCTGTATGCGTATATCGAGAGATTTTCACTTCCTTTTTTAACTCTTTTCGAATGCAGGAAAGCGGAGGTGTGAATAGACGAGCTCAAGGTCTCGCTTAGGGTTTATCTGAACGGATTAAGAACCTCTTTGAGTCTTCAGATTTATCCGTATGCTGTATAATTGATGTACTAAGACTTTTTAGAGATAATTCGATTAATCCAGTATAAACATTTGACAAAAAAAATCTTCGATTTTTTTTCTCTCAGCCCGGGGAGTATTGTAACCAACGGGTTTCAATTTCTCCAACTCGACCCAAATTAATATGAAAATTTGTTTTGTTTTATATTGTTTATCTATTTGAAAGTGATAATTATATAAATTTGAATTTAGCAGAATCAAGGGGCAAACTTTGATCGAAATATTTGAATTGTATAATGAATTTACTAACCTATAATTTTAAAATCTAGCTAGGTATAATACTAAACCATGCGCCAAAAAAAAAAATAGGAAAAATAGCGAAGTAATCACTCTCAAAAGAACATTGAAAGCTAGGGTATAATAACCGTCAATTTAAAAATAATCGCTAATTGAGTATTAGGGTGGCTACATACGAAACTCTGCGTCTACGGGATGTAGAGCCACGATCAATATAGTTGGCAGGTTTCGTTGCGTTCGGGATATGAGAGTGAGAGTTCCGGTATGGGAGAGAGAGCAAGGACTATAAAAGGAGATGAAGTGATGTGGGTAGGTCTCTTTTATTAAGTACGACACTAGTGTGACGGGAATGCGGTCCCTCGAGCGCGGTTTAAGGATTAAACCAAAAAGCTACATTCGGGCGAAATTTTAAGTGAAGTGTGCCATTAAAAATCACCGTTGTGATATAGTGAGGCGGGAAGTTCGTGGAGTGGTGTCCTTTGGACGAAGAAAAGCGCTGCTATCAGGACCGGCAGTGAGCGTGTCGAAAAGTTAGAGGTCCTATAGCTAGACGCATGCCCGAATTAAAATATGTCGTGCGGCTTCCCCCTTAAAAAAAACCACTCTTATTAGTGCACACTGTAAATCTAGTGTCCGCTCGAGTACGCCCTGATCGTACGTCAACACACGATCCCGCATCCCGTCGATCGATCACCCCACGCGGGTGACTATACCTCATCGATCTCGCCATTACGATCGATGTGGAATACCGTTGTGAAAGAAGACACGTTGGACCCAACACTAAGAAGCCTGACTCCGCATCCTGCCCCCCCCCCCTTCGTCGTCACATCAGCAACCACTACTACGGTGGTAGTCCGATCCAGCTATCCCACACTACCCGGCCATCGTGAACTCTCACCGAACGCCGACGACCCGTCACCACCACCGTTGCGACCGGCGAGTCGCTCAGTAAGGTATGTGAGTACCCCTAACATGACCTGTCTGCTCTGTCCGGACGAACAGTCTATCCGGTAGTTTCTACCCATCAAGGCGCCCACCCAACTAACGGCCGCACCATGCTAGCCAACGAAAATGAATAAATTGTAATTTGTAAAGTAATGATTGCGCAAGATAAAATTTATAGAATTTAATCTAACTTAAAAATTATCTTTCAATAATAACCGTGAAATGCAGTTAAACTAGTCTTTTTACATAATCGGATCCGAAAAAGATCATTGTGAGGTCATTTTGGAGAAGGTAAGTGCCAATCTGTCGTTCTATCTCCTAGTTTGCCCAGAGAAAGAGTAGTTAGCCGGGAATCGTTTATTTTAATAAAAAGAGTGAAAATTGACTTCGTTTCAATATCAGGACCCCATTCCGACAATTTATCAAAAGACCTCATGATGTTTACAACAACAGGTTATCAATGTACGAATCAGATAATTGTAATTGTAATATTGAATTAAATCAGTCAGCATCAATAAATTTTCAACTTCAATCCAATATTTTTTTTGGGTGTGGTGGGAGGGTGGGGGGGGGTTGTATGGTGTTAAACCCCAAAACCGTCTCGCTTTTCATTTTCCAATATGTTTCAGATCGATCCGATGGTTATAAGTTAGAAAAATTGCAGTCAGAAGGATCGCACAAATGAACATTTTTACATTGATAAGTTATCAAGTTCCTTCCAGACAACTTGGAAGTGTTCAGTGATTATTTCTAGCGGAAGTAGATAGAAAAATGAAATACAAAATTCGTTTTATCGAAATAATGTTTAGCTTATTTCAATGGATTATTGCTATATTGAACAATAAATAGGCGACAAAGAGTAATCCACAAACAACAAGCCATAACTTTTAAAGTATTCAAAATAGATATTTGAAGTCTTCAGTAAAGTTATTCGCAAAAGTAAAGGCTATAAATTTGCTGAAGGCATCATTTCGATATAATCACTTACAAGAAAATTTGTGAAAATATCTTACTCCTAGGGGGATTAATCAGCAAAAGCACAATACCAAAAGAAAGGGCATATTGCCTCCATTAAATTCTGCGAAGATACTATTGACCTAAAATAAGCCGTTTTGGCGTTAATAATAGATTACATGTTTTTGGTCATATTTCTGGCAATGGGAAATGATAAAAATCTTTCATCCGCATTTAATGTTAAATATCTCTTTTGATAATAGTCCGATTTCAACAATCTATAGCTTGTTCGAAAGGTATTTGAATCATCAGGGAATGATCACGGATGTAATTGGGGTGGGACGGTGTATTTACGACGGTTTAGATAAAATATTTCACTTTGGTAAAAGCGCGATCGCTTATCGAAAAAACTTTATTACTCCGAAACAATATATTCCACGATGAGATATGTGTGACCGGTCTGATCGATAGGTAGAATAGAAGAGACAGATGAATCCCCTATCAAAGGTGATTGGCGCTAAAGAGCGTGGGAAAAATCTACTTTGTAGTATTGCCACCAATGAATTTGATTGGGGCGCGTTCGCAATCAATTTTTAGACGGATTCTAATTTAAATTAATTAAATCTAGCATGACCGGCCACCTGAAATTATCAATTTCTCTATAATTCTAAAAATATTTCACTCAATACATTTCATTGACTTTTAAACTAATTTGATGAACAAATGATGTCGTCAGCTTGGTTGAGGGTTGCGCTGACTTCTTCATCCTCGTCGAACGTATCAGGTAACGGACACACCTTGTAGGCGGGTCGCCTGTAAGTTCCGGACGGTGTTCGCAGAACCACCACTCGTGAAACGTCGTCTTTTTCAGGAAAAATTTCTTCAACTCGAGCCAATGACCACCGCGTTAGAGATAAAAGCTGGTCTTGCAGGATCACCACCTGGCCAACCTTAAGGTTGACTTTTTCTGGGTTTACGGTAGCTTGTCGTTGTAGTTCTTTCAGGTACTCGTTTCTCCAGCGGTACCAAAAGTGCTGAACTTTCTGCTGGACGAACTGGAATCGATTCAATCGATTTATCGGTACTCTCTCCAATCTGGATCAGAGATGGCTTGGAGAGAAGAACCAACAAGAAAACGCCCCGGCGTTAGGGCGTGCAGATCGTTGGGATCCTCCGATAGAGAAACAAGCGGGCGGGAATTCATACAGCTCTCTATCTGCGCTAGAATCGTCAGCAAGTCTTCGTAGAACAATACGGTGTTGCCCAATTGACGAACGAGGTGACGTTTGGCCACCTTCACGGCTGCCTCCCAGAGGCCACCGAAATTTGGGGCACGTGGGGGTATCATGTGCCATGTGATTCCCTCCGTTGCGAGACTGGTAGCGATACGGTCTATTTCGGTGTGGTTGGTAAGCATTTTATAAAGGGCATGAAGCTCGTTTTTTGCGCCTATAAAATTTGTGGCATTATCCGAAAAAAGATGTTCGGGTCGACCTCGTCTAGCAACGAAGCGTCTTAAAGCAGACATAAAGGCAGACGTGGACAAATCACCAACAAGTTCAATGTGTACAGAAACACACGAACAGAGCTATATAGGCCTTCGCTGGAGCGGTTTTACGATTAGTGGATTTAATATACACTGGGCCGCAATAATCAATACCAGTGCGAGAGAATGGGCGGCTAGGGGTAACTCGCGCATGCGGAAGCTGTCCCATAGGTTGGTTTATTGGTTGCGGATTGGCACGAACACAATTATAGCAACGACGAATTTTGCTGCGTACAGCTCGTTTCCCATTTATTGGCCAATATTCGTTTCGAACAACTACGAGCGTGAGCGCGATTCCCCCATGAAGCAGTTGAAGATGATACGACATTAGGAGTAGGCGAGTGAAGTGATGACATCCAGGTAGTAATATTGGGTGCCGGGTACTGTAAATCTCATCTGACAGTTTGAGCCGGCCACCAACTCGAATTAGGCCAGAAGAATCGACAAACGGATTCAAAAGCTTCAAACTGGACTGCTTGGTAACATTTTTGCCTTGCTTGAGTTGTTTCAATTCTTGATCGAAGCATTCCCTTTGTACGATCTTTACCAGAACCGTTTTTGCTCGCTCCAATTCGTGAACCAATAATACTGTAGAGGTTGTTCGTTTTCCGCCTCTAGCATTATGAAAAAAAACCGCAGGCAATACGCGGTCGTACGTACCATTTTAAGATAGGACGAAAAACGGGCTACTAAGGGGTTGGGTAGCGTTGGGGTTTGAATAGTAAGGACAGAGTGTTTGCGTTCCAGTTCTTCATGCGAGTGTGTGGTCGATGTTATCCAGTTCTGTTTCGGCCAGTCATCCAATTCCCCCTGCATCCAATGTAGTCCATGTCTCCATTCACTGATATTCCCTAACTGCTCCACTGTCATATCGCGGGAAACTAAATCAGCCGGGTTGGTTGCACCAGGAACGTGACACCATTTGCCACCACGGGTTGTTTCTTGGATGTCTGCTACTCTGTTCGCAAACTTCGATGCAAACTCATCGCGCTTAAACTTCAGTGAGCAGGCTGATTCTGAACGATAGAAGTAGCTACAGATAGTATGTATGCCCTTCCATTAGAAGTAAATCAGATTACTCTATTAGGTAAAGACGATAATCGGCCCTACATCCAACTGAACATTTACGGCATACCCACTCTGGCTTTACTGGACAGTGGTAGCCAATCAACAATGATAAATGCATCTATTTTTAATAAAATTAAGGTTAAGCTACGACCTCTGGATAATCCTATAATTTTGAAAACAGCTAGCGGAGAGGTCTTAGATATCAAAGGACAGCTGTTCATTCCGTTTACGGTGGATGGACAAACTAAGATCGTCAGGACTCTAGTCGTCCCTCAGCTTGCTGTAAACTGTTTATGTGGAATGAACTTTTGGAATAAATTCAATATTATACCTAAAATTGAATACACCGCATTCGCGGAAGAGTTGGAATCCACAAAACTGCCCCCTAATTCAACTTTGACTCCAGAGGAGCTGTTGAAAATTGAACATATCCAGAAAACATTCAAAGTCGCGGAATCAGGTAAGATTCCCGCCACCCCTTTAATATCGCACTATATAGAGTTGAAACCAGAATGGAGAGATAAGCCAGCCGTACGACAATTTCCGTATGTGATGTCTCCAAAGGTGCAGGGATTAGTCTCCCAAGAACTAGAACGCATGTTAAGTTTAGGTATCATAGAGCGCACCAATTCCGATTGGGCCTTGAATGTGGTGCCCGTGATAAAACCCAGTGGAAAAGTTCGACTTTGTTTGGACGCCCGAAAGATTAATGAGAGGACCGTGCGTGATTCCTACCCTTTACCTCACCCAGGACGAATACTTGGTCAACTTCCGCGGGCGAAATATCTCACAACAATAGACTTGTCTGAGGCATTTCTTCAAATTCCGTTGGAAGTACGGTCACGTAAATATACGTCCTTCTGCGTTCAGGGTAAAGGGCTGTTTCGGTTCACCCGTCTCCCGTTTGGACTAACTAACAGTCCAGCAACGCTATCTCGGTTGATGGATCGGGTGTTGGGATTCGGGGAGTTGGAACCAAACGTTTTCGTATACTTAGATGACATAGTCATAGTAACGGAAACGTTTGAGGAACACGTTCGGATACTTTTGGAGGTCTCTCGGCGTCTGAGTCAAGCCAATTTGGCTATTAACTTGGAAAAGTCGAAGTTTGGAGTTACAGAATTACCATTTTTAGGGTATATTCTATCCACTACGGGACTACGTCCTAATCCAGAAAAAGTACGCCCAATTGTGGAGTACGAGCGACCGGTAACCATTACTAAGCTACGGAGGTTTATTGGAATGGCAAATTACTACTGACGTTTCCTTCCCGATTTTAGTGGTATAGTAGCACCACTAACAGAATTGCTCAAAACTAAAAGTAAAGTAGTACAGTGGTCCGACGTTGCCGAAAAGGCGTTCAACACGATCAAGGAACGGCTGATCACTGCCCCGGTATTGAGTAGCCCTGACTTCAGTCAGGAGTTTGTAATCCAAACAGACGCTTCGGACGTAGCCGTGGCCGCCGTACTAACACAAACTCAAAATGGGAGGGAGCATGTTATATCGTATTATTCCCACAAATTGACGACTCCCCAGCGGAACTACCACCCTGCGGAAAAAGAAGCCTTGGCTGCCTTATTGGCCATAGAGGAATTCCGCGGATATATAGAGTGCAGTCACTTTACCTTAGTGACCGACTCATCGGCGCTAACTCATATACTAACCACTTCCTGGAAAGTAGGATCACGTTGCAGTCGGTGGAGTTTGAAATTGCAGCAATACGACCTGATAATCATTCATCGCAAGGGGAAAGAAAATGTGGTGGCGGATGCATTGTCACGGAGTGTAGCTTCGATTTCAAATACCACTGACTCTTCATGGTATACCTCGTTACGACAGCAAGTTCTCCAAAATCCCGACAATTACGTAGATTTCCGCGTGTCGTATGGTCAAATTTATAAATTTGTATCCGCTGGAAACACTCTGTCTGATAAACGATATGAGTGGAAGCTGATTCCGCCCTCCGAAGGTCGTCTAGATATTTTGAAGGCTAATCACAACGAAGCCATGCACCTGGGTTACGATAAAACTCTGGCTCGAATCCGACAGCGGTTTTATTGGCCAAAAATGGCCAAAGAAATCAAGCAATACGTACAAAATTGTGCGACTTGCAAGGAAGTGAAGGGACCATCCACTCCTGTTACTCCACCGATGGGAGAAATGCGAATATCTGATCATCCTTGGCAGATCATCTTCGCGGACTTTGTCGGCCCTCTCCCCCGGAGCAAAAAAGGTAACCAGTACCTGCTAGTGGTGTTGGACCTATTCAGTAAATGGGTTCTACTACAACCCATGAGACGCATTGAGAGCTCCGCTCTATGCTCACACTTGAAAAATGGATGGTTTTACAAAAACTCCACTCCCGAGGTAATCATCACCGATAACGGGGCGAGCTTCCTATCTCGCGAGTTCAAGAGTCTGTTAGACAAATTTGGAATTCACCATTGGTTAAATTCACGCTATCACTCCCAAGCCAATCCGGTGGAACGGGTTAATAGGACCGTGAACGCTTGTATTCGAACCTATGCTCGCGACGACCAGCGCCTCTGGGATACACGACTAGCGGAGATAGAGGCGGTCCTCAATACCAGTGTCCACAGCTCCAGTAACTTTACTCCATATTACGTAACCCATGGACATGAAATGTTCATCACTGGAACTGATCACCGTTTATCTAGACATCAAAACCACCTTTCCGCTGATCAGGTCGAAGAAAAAAAATCGACTCATTTCGGTGATATTTACGATCAAGTAAAAGCCAATCTAGTTAAAGCCAATGACACTTGTCGGAAACAGTACAATCTGCGACATCAGAGGTTTCCAAAAACTTTTCAGACTGGTCAATTAATTTACCGCAAACATATGCGCCTTTCAAGTGCCATAGATAGCTACAACGCTAAATACGGGTCCCAATACTTGCCATGTAAGGTCAAGGCAACGATTGGCACTTCCTCGTATGACCTTGTCGATATGGATGGTAAGCCCTTGGGCATCTGGCCAGCAGTTCACCTTAAGCCGGGCTGACCAGTTGAAAACCCATAAAATTCTTGCTTGCCGATTGAATTTGTCTCACTACTCCTATTATACTTAAGTTGATATCTGAAAGGTCAAACAAGGACATGTAGAGAAAGATATATAGCTTTTAGTCAGTTTATTCCATAGCCCATCCTCGTAGTATGTAGGTTTTGCAATCAGGATCCAGTGATCATATCTTTAAACCATCGTTGAGGGTGTCTATAAACACGGAAATTCTTTAAAATTACTCATCGTGGCCAGACAGATGCCAGGCCAAAAAAAAAATCCATTAGCTAGTTATAATTTAGAAATCGGGTCCACCACTTTAGAAGATGAGGTTTCAACTGCCTCTAAGAGCGGGTCGGTTCATTTAATTGGAATGAGTTACCTCAGATAACCACCATTACTAGCAAAGGTTGGGCGAGAAGCCGTCCTCGCACACAGTCTTACTCCGGACGCGGAGCTGTTATTATAATTAAATCTACCCGGGTAGGAAGTTCAAAGTATGCGCGCAAATACTAGGATAAATAGTGGTAGTAGTAGATGTGGAGGTAATTAGATAAGGTTAGTGGAGTAGTAATGCTAGGTCAGTGGAAATGATATATGTGTCTGTAGAGAGAGGGTTATATGAGCGAACGTGATTAAAATCTCCAGAGGCCTCTATAGTGGAATGATTGGGATAGAGTAAATGAAGGCGAATGAATGAGATCTACAGATTATCGACACTGGATTTAAATAGAAAATAAGAGCAAAACATTGCTATCAATTTTGTTGTGCTCCCGTGGTCCTGTATGCGTATATCGAGAGATTTTCACTTCCTTTTTTAACTCTTTTCGAATGCAGGAAAGCGGAGGTGTGAATAGACGAGCTCAAGGTCTCGCTTAGGGTTTATCTGAACGGATTAAGAACCTCTTTGAGTCTTCAGATTTATCCGTATGCTGTATAATTGATGTACTAAGACTTTTTAGAGATAATTCGATTAATCCAGTATAAACATTTGACAAAAAAAATCTTCGATTTTTTTTCTCCCAGCCCGGGGAGTATTGTAACCAACGGGTTTCAATTTCTCCAACTCGACCCAAATTAATATGAAAATTTGTTTTGTTTTATATTGTTTATCTATTTGAAAGTGATAATTATATAAATTTGAATTTAGCAGAATCAAGGGGCAAACTTTGATCGAAATATTTGAATTGTATAATGAATTTACTAACCTATAATTTTAAAATCTAGCTAGGTATAATACTAAACCATGCGCCAAAAAAAATAGGAAAAATAGCGAAGTAATCACTCTCAAAAGAACATTGAAAGCTAGGGTATAATAACCGTCAATTTAAAAATAATCGCTAATTGAGCATTAGGGTGGCTACATACGAAACTCTGCGTCTACGGGATGTAGAGCCACGATCAATATAGTTGGCAGGTTTCGTTGCGTTCGGGATATGAGAGTGAGAGTTCCGGTATGGGAGAGAGAGCAAGGACTATAAAAGGAGATGAAGTGATGTGGGTAGGTCTCTTTTATTAAGTACGACACTAGTGTGACGGGAATGCGGTCCCTCGAGCGCGGTTTAAGGATTAAACCAAAAAGCTACATTCGGGCGAAATTTTAAGTGAAGTGTGCCATTAAAAATCACCGTTGTGATATAGTGAGGCGGGAAGTTCGTGGAGTGGTGTCCTTTGGACGAAGAAAAGCGCTGCTATCAGGACCGGCAGTGAGCGTGTCGAAAAGTTAGAGGTCCTATAGCTAGACGCATGCCCGAATTAAAATATGTCGTGCGGCTTCCCCCTTAAAAAAAACCACTCTTATTAGTGCACACTGTAAATCTAGTGTCCGCTCGAGTACGCCCTGATCGTACGTCAACACACGATCCCGCATCCCGTCGATCGATCACCCCACGCGGGTGACTATACCTCATCGATCTCGCCATTACGATCGATGTGGAATACCGTTGTGAAAGAAGACACGTTGGACCCAACACTAAGAAGCCTGACTCCGCATCCTGCCCCCCCCCCCTTCGTCGTCACATCAGCAACCACTACTACGGTGGTAGTCCGATCCAGCTATCCCACACTACCCGGCCATCGTGAACTCTCACCGAACGCCGACGACCCGTCACCACCACCGTTGCGACCGGCGAGTCGCTCAGTAAGGTATGTGAGTACCCCTAACATGACCTGTCTGCTCTGTCCGGACGAACAGTCTATCCGGTAGTTTCTACCCATCAAGGCGCCCACCCAACTAACGGCCGCACCATGCTAGCCAACGAAAATGAATAAATTGTAATTTGTAAAGTAATGATTGCGCAAGATAAAATTTATAGAATTTAATCTAACTTAAAAATTATCTTTCAATAATAACCGTGAAATGCAGTTAAACTAGTCTTTTTACATAATCGGATCCGAAAAAGATCATTGTGAGGTCATTTTGGAGAAGGTAAGTGCCAATCTGTCGTTCTATCTCCTAGTTTGCCCAGAGAAAGAGTAGTTAGCCGGGAATCGTTTATTTTAATAAAAAGAGTGAAAATTGACTTCGTTTCAATATCAGGACCCCATTCCGACAATTTATCAAAAGACCTCATGATGTTTACAACAACAGGTTATCAATGTACGGATCAGATAATTGTAATTGTAATATTGAATTAAATCAGTCAGCATCAATAAATTTTCAACTTCAATCCAATATTTTTTTTGGGTGTGGTGGGAGGGTGGGGGGGGGGTTGTATGGTGTTAAACCCCAAAACCGTCTCGCTTTTCATTTTCCAATATGTTTCAGATCGATCCGATGGTTATAAGTTAGAAAAATTGCAGTCAGAAGGATCGCACAAATGAACATTTTTACATTGATAAGTTATCAAGTTCCTTCCAGACAACTTGGAAGTGTTCAGTGATTATTTCTAGCGGAAGTAGATAGAAAAATGAAATACAAAATTCGTTTTATCGAAATAATGTTTAGCTTATTTCAATGGATTATTGCTATATTGAACAATAAATAGGCGACAAAGAGTAATCCACAAACAACAAGCCATAACTTTTAAAGTATTCAAAATAGATATTTGAAGTCTTCAGTAAAGTTATTCGCAAAAGTAAAGGCTATAAATTTGCTGAAGGCATCATTTCGATATAATCACTTACAAGAAAATTTGTGAAAATATCTTACTCCTAGGGGGATTAATCAGCAAAAGCACAATACCAAAAGAAAGGGCATATTGCCTCCATTAAATTCTGAGAAGATACTATTGACCTAAAATAAGCCGTTTTGGCGTTAATAATAGATTACATGTTTTTGGTCATATTTCTGGCAATGGGAAATGATAAAAATCTTTCATCCGCATTTAATGTTAAATATCTCTTTTGATAATAGTCCGATTTCAACAATCTATAGCTTGTTCGAAAGGTATTTGAATCATCAGGGAATGATCACGGATGTAATTGGGGTGGGACGGTGTATTTACGACGGTTTAGATAAAATATTTCACTTTGGTAAAAGCGCGATCGCTTATCGAAAAAACTTTATTACTCCGAAACAATATATTCCACGATGAGATATGTGTGACCGGTCTGATCGATAGGTAGAATAGAAGAGACAGATGAATCCCCTATCAAAGGTGATTGGCGCTAAAGAGCGTGGGAAAAATCTACTTTGTAGTATTGCCACCAATGAATTTGATTGGGGCGCGTTCGCAATCAATTTTTAGACGGATTCTAATTTAAATTAATTAAATCTAGCATGACCGGCCACCTGAAATTATCAATTTCTCTATAATTCTAAAAATATTTCACTCAATACATTTCATTGACTTTTAAACTAATTTGATGAACAAATGATGTCGTCAGCTTGGTTGAGGGTTGCGCTGACTTCTTCATCCTCGTCGAACGTATCAGGTAACGGACACACCTTGTAGGCGGGTCGCCTGTAAGTTCCGGACGGTGTTCGCAGAACCACCACTCGTGAAACGTCGTCTTTTTCAGGAAAAATTTCTTCAACTCGAGCCAATGACCACCGCGTTACAGATAAAAGCTGGTCTTGCAGGATCACCACCTGGCCAACCTTAAGGTTGACTTTTTCTGGGTTTACGGTAGCTTGTCGTTGTAGTTCTTTCAGGTACTCGTTTCTCCAGCGGTACCAAAAGTGCTGAACTTTCTGCTGGACGAACTGGAATCGATTCAATCGATTTATCGGTACTCTCTCCAATCTGGATCAGAGATGGCTTGGAGAGAAGAACCAACAAGAAAACGCCCCGGCGTTAGGGCGTGCAGATCGTTGGGATCCTCCGATAGAGAAACAAGCGGGCGGGAATTCATACAGCTCTCTATCTGCGCTAGAATCGTCAGCAAGTCTTCGTAGAACAATACGGTGTTGCCCAATTGACGAACGAGGTGACGTTTGGCCACCTTCACGGCTGCCTCCCAGAGGCCACCGAAATTTGGGGCACGTGGGGGTATCATGTGCCATGTGATTCCCTCCGTTGCGAGACTGGTAGCGATACGGTCTATTTCGGTGTGGTTGGTAAGCATTTTATAAAGGGCATGAAGCTCGTTTTTTGCGCCTATAAAATTTGTGGCATTATCCGAAAAAAGATGTTCGGGTCGACCTCGTCTAGCAACGAAGCGTCTTAAAGCAGACATAAAGGCAGACGTGGACAAATCACCAACAAGTTCAATGTGTACAGAAACACACGAACAGAGCTATATAGGCCTTCGCTGGAGCGGTTTTACGATTAGTGGATTTAATATACACTGGGCCGCAATAATCAATACCAGTGCGAGAGAATGGGCGGCTAGGGGTAACTCGCGCATGCGGAAGCTGTCCCATAGGTTGGTTTATTGGTTGCGGATTGGCACGAACACAATTATAGCAACGACGAATTTTGCTGCGTACAGCTCGTTTCCCATTTATTGGCCAATATTCGTTTCGAACAACTACGAGCGTGAGCGCGATTCCCCCATGAAGCAGTTGAAGATGATACGACATTAGGAGTAGGCGAGTGAAGTGATGACATCCAGGTAGTAATATTGGGTGCCGGGTACTGTAAATCTCATCTGACAGTTTGAGCCGGCCACCAACTCGAATTAGGCCAGAAGAATCGACAAACGGATTCAAAAGCTTCAAACTGGACTGCTTGGTAACATTTTTGCCTTGCTTGAGTTGTTTCAATTCTTGATCGAAGCATTCCCTTTGTACGATCTTTACCAGAACCGTTTTTGCTCGCTCCAATTCGTGAACCAATAATACTGTAGAGGTTGTTCGTTTTCCGCCTCTAGCATTATGAAAAAAAACCGCAGGCAATACGCGGTCGTACGTACCATTTTAAGATAGGACGAAAAACGGGCTACTAAGGGGTTGGGTAGCGTTGGGGTTTGAATAGTAAGGACAGAGTGTTTGCGTTCCAGTTCTTCATGCGAGTGTGTGGTCGATGTTATCCAGTTCTGTTTCGGCCAGTCATCCAATTCCCCCTGCATCCAATGTAGTCCATGTCTCCATTCACTGATATTCCCTAACTGCTCCACTGTCATATCGCGGGAAACTAAATCAGCCGGGTTGGTTGCACCAGGAACGTGACACCATTTGCCACCACGGGTTGTTTCTTGGATGTCTGCTACTCTGTTCGCAATAAAGGCCTTCCAGGTGTGAGGGGGCGAACTGAGCCAGTGTAGAACCACAGTAGAATCCGACCAAAACCATACTGACGAAAACTTCATATCTAAAGCTGAATAATCTTTCTCATAAAGATGTGCAGCAAGTTGTACCGCACATAATTCCAGCCGTGGGATGCTGCGTCGTTTTAGTGGGCCTACCCTCGATTTTGATGCGATGAGCTCAACCTTCACTCCTCCTAATGCATCAACCGATCGAGCATAAACACATGTCCCATACACTGCCTTCGATGCGTCTGCAAAGCAATGTAATTGTATATCACCTTCACCAAATGCGTAGCGGCTAATACGATACGATGACAAATCAGGCAGTTCCGAAGCGAAACCTTTCCACCTCGTCTGTACCTCGCCCGGTACATCTTCATCCCAATCTAGCGATAACGTCCACAGCAATTGAAGAAGCATTTTAGCTCGAATTATAATCGGGGCAATCAATCCGAGCGGATCATATAATCGAGCAATAGCCGAAAGAATGCTTCGTTTGGTAATCGGTTCAGTAACTGCGTTAGTGTTTATATCAAAGCGGAATAGATCGGACGACGGCTCCCAACTTATGCCTAAAGTCTTTATAGTTTCCTCTGGATCGAAAGTTCTGCTAGATTGTGTGGCCAAATCTTCATGTGGAATACCGTCTAGAGCAGCTGGGAAGTTTGAACACCATTTTCTCAACTGAAATCCGCCTAGATTGAGTAAGCAACTCATCTCTTTTCGCAATTAGGTCGCCCTTTCGATGCTGGATTCGCCCCTGATGAAGTCATCTATATAAAAATCCTTTTTTACTGCAGAGGCAGCTAGTGGGAAAGTGCCACCTTCATCATCGGCAAGCTGCTTAAGCGTTCTAGTGGCTAAAAACGACGACGGTGCCAACCAATAAGTTACAGTGGTTAGCTCGTATTTGGCAATAGGCTCATCCTGGCTAAATCTCCATAAAACTCTCAGCAAGGGGCGGTCATCAGGATGAATGGAAACCTGACGATACATCTTTTCGATGTCCGCTAGTAACGCCACTTTGTACTTGCGGAATCTTGTAACCAAACTGAGAAGATCGTCTTGGATTACGGGTCCGATTAAAAGTGCATCATTCAAGGAGTAACCTGTGCTAGTTTTAGCAGACCCATCGAACACACTTCGTACCTTGGTTGTTTTGCTCGAGTCTTTAAGAACAGCATGGTGTGGTAGGTAAAAAACATTGGGTGGATCGACTGCATTCCCTGCCAGTTCACGCATGTGCCCCAATTGCAAGAATTCTGCGAGGAAATCATGATAATTCTTCTTCAATACTTCATCTTTGTCTAATTTTCGTTCTAGGCTTTGTAGACGTCGGACTGCATGCAAATGGGAATTGCCCACCATAGCAAAAAAATTGTTCCTTCTTGGGGTATTTAACCATGTATCGTCCACAAGATTCTCTAGATACTGTCTTCGTGTAAAAATCCTCGCAATATTGTTCAGATGGGGTAATATTAGGCCAGTCCAATTCATCTACTTTCCAAAACCGCTCCAAATTGCGGTCAATAGACTTTAGGGTGGAAACACGACAGGTTACGTTTTGGGTTTCAAAGTCCGTTTTACCCGAAACAACCCAACCGAAAACACTCTCGGCGAGTATCGGAAACGATGTACCTAAATCTATCCGGCCACCTTTAAGCATCGTGAAGAAATATTCCACTCCAATGATGAGATCCACTTTCCGCGAAACATTGAACTCTGGGTCGGCAAGAGGTAACTCATTAGGGATGTTCCATTTAACAGAGGGTAACGATACCGCTGGGAGATGCGATGTGAGATGACGAAGTACCAAGCAATCAATCTGACATGAGAACCTTCCTATTCTCGATTTGATTTTGGTTTGTACCGAACCAGAAACACGAAGATTTAATTCTCCAACCCCGGAGATAGATTGATCGATACGATGTCTAGGTAGGCGAAGCTGCTGACAAAGTCGCTCACTTATCAGATTGCACTGCGAGCCCGAATCCAACAACGCTCGTGCCAAAGATTCCTTCCCATAACCATCCATAATCACAATCACGGCAGTCGATAAAAGTACGTTCGTGGGTTTGAGATATGCTGCTGCGTTCGAAGATACTGGCGTACAAGCAAAAATCTGTCTTTCTTCGTCAACTCGGGCAAAATTGGAGCTAGTTGGCTGAGGATGATGAGAATTTCGCGTATGAAGGTTTGAAATATCGTTGCTATTTGTAACCTCAAATCCTGAATGAAGCAACGTGTGGTGACGCTTTTGACACAAGCGACAAGAAAAAGTGGATGCACATTTCCGAACAAAGTGGTCACTCCTAAAACAATTGCTGCAAATCTTACGAGTGTTGACGATATTTAACCTATCCTTCAAAGGCATTCTTTCGAAAACTGGGCATTTGACCAACAAATGATACTGGTTGCACGCTAGACATACAGGTTGGGGAGTGTCTGTAGCCGCAAAACTGTTAATCCGATTGGTGGAGGGGTTATGGGTTTGCTTCGACTGCTTTGGAGTAGAGTTTTGTTTGCTGTGGTAATTAGATGCCTGATCAGTGCCAATCAACAACGATTCCATTGCTCGGGATTTTTTAGTTAAGAAATTAATGAGATTAGTGTATGTAGGCTCGGCATCATCGGATACATATTCTTCCCAATACTTGAGGGTTCCGTCGTCTAATCTGGAACTAAGAAGTTGGACGAGAAGACTGCTCCAGTGTTGCGTTGGTTCGCCTAATTGCGTCAGAGTTTTCACATGACGTTGAAAATCTTCTACCATTGTTCGAAGTGCTAGGGGGGATTTTCCAGTAAGCTTCGAGTGGACCATCAACGATTGCAAATGTTTTTTCTTCAACAAATACTTATTGGAATATCGAGCTAAAAGTGCTTCCCATCCAACTGCATAATTATTGACAGTAATCGTCAAAGATTCTATCAATTTGAGCGCGTCTCCTTTCAGCGACGATCGAAGGTAGTGAAATTTCTGAATACAGGGTATCTCTGCTGAGGAGTGAATGAGTGAAATAAACGAGTCGTGAAACGTAAGCCACTCGTTCAGATCGCCATCAAATTCGGGTAATGCAATTGGAGGAAGTTTCACGCCGACCATATGGAGAACTACTGGACCGACGGGATGGGGTTGCGCTAGCGTTGGAGCAGGGGGAGGGATTATCGAGACCAAGCCGAATTAACCCGAAAAAAGGTTTCTTCTACGTTTGCGCTTATTTCCATATTACCAGCCATAAATGCTTCCGAGTCGTCAAATGATTCATATTCACCTTGTATTGCCTCAAAATTCTCCATCAATGTATCCAGCTTACCCAACCGTATCGCTACTTCTTGAAGGTCTCGATCCTCGTTGTAGTTGGTCACGAACATTTCGATGCGCGAAATGGAGTCCATAATGTTCCGTCGCTTCAGCTCCTTCTGTTTCACCTTTTTCTCCGACATGATGATGAAGTTAAACTAGAACAATCGAGAAGACCCAGGAAGCACCGATTGGTAAAAATTGTTTATTTGGACAGACACTCACCTGTGCCTGTCCAAAGACAGGCCTTGTATTTATTAAAATCTGGAACCTGCAATGAACCCTGATGCCGGGCGGCAATCGCTGTGTGTCGTGTTGAGCATGGATGATTCACGTTGCAGATGCGGTTTTCCAGCCAAATCGTATCCACACTTGTTCCGAATGCTTTTCTCCACGGTCAGTCGGTTGAAATCGCGTGTTAGATTTTTATTCACCTCAGTACAGGTGATGATAGCGTTATTGGGTAGATGATGGGATGATAACCAGTACCAACGACGAGCACGAGATTTTATTAATCTGTAGGTATCAAAATCAGGATCAGCAAAAACTGAGAATAATAAGACAACTTATTCATTGTCAAACTCGCTTCGGGTGACTTTCTCTGGGTCTTCCCTCCCCAACTATCTCCTCCTGGATAAGGTTCGTCTACCTGTTCGCCTGTTTGTACCGCGGGTAATGAACTGCAGCAATTGCAAGCAGCTGGGCCACACAGCCACCTATTGTGGCAATAAGAAAAGGTGCGGCAAATGCGAGGGAGAACATGAGGATGACTCTTGCGGTGGAGAAACTGAAAAATGTATTTACTGCGGGGGCCTTCCGCATGATCTTAAAACATGCCCCGCGTACAAACAGCGCGGGGATAAAATTAAGCGCTCCCTTAAGGAACGCTCGAAGCGCTCTTATGAAGAAATTCTTAAGAATGCTTCGTCATCTGTACCTTCCGAAAATTCCTTTCCTCTTTTGATTGGCGTTGAGCAAGAATCTGACGACCCACAAGAGGGAACATCTTTGGTTAACTCAGGGGAGTCCAGGAAGAGGAAAAATCTAGCCTCCCCTAGATTGCCTCGTAAGGGTGCCAAGGTGTCGTCCACTCAGAGTGCGCCAACTACAATCAATAAATCCAATGGAAGTGATGCACTAAAGCCGAAGCAAGTTGCTCCAGGACTTGGAAATTTTAATTCTAAAAAGGAGTATCCACCACTTCCAGGGACACCAAAAACCCCAAGTGTTCCCTTTTTTCAAACAGATACTCAGTCCAGTAGCGGACTAATGAAATTTTCTGACATAGTGGACTTAATTTTCACAGCTTTCAATGTTACTGATCCTCTTAAAAGCATTCTGATACATTTTCTCCCTATGGTGCAAACATTTTTGAAACAGTTGACTGCTAAATGACCCCTCCTTGCAGCGATCGTATCCTTCGATGGCTAAGTCATCAAACGATGTCACTGATTCGATCACTGTCCTACAGTGGAATTGCAGAAGTATCCTCCCGAAAATCGATTCCTTCAAATTCTTACTAAACAGTTTAAAATGTAATGCTTTCGCATTATGTGAAACCTGGTTAACTTCCGATATAAATCTCAACTTCCACGACTTTAATATAATCCGTCTGGATCGAGAAAACCCTTATGGAGGAGTACTTTTGGGGATCAAAAAGTGCTATTCTTTCAACCGAATTAACCTCCCTTCGACACCAGGCATTGAAATTGTCGCTTGTCAAGTTCTAATCAAACGTAAAGACCTTTGCATTGCTTCCATCTACATTCCTCCTAGAGCCTCGGTAAGGCACCGAACGCTTTGTAATATCACGGAATCCTTACCGGCACCGCGGCTAGTTCTGGGAGACTTTAACTCGCACGGTACGGTATGGGGCTGTCTTCATGATGATAATAGATCAACATTAATCCAAGATCTTTGCGACAATTTCAACATGACCATCTTAAACACGGGAGAAATTACGCGGATTCCTACACCACCAGCACGCGCAAGCGCGTTGGATTTATCGCTTTGCTCGACATCGCTACAGTTAGATTGCAGGTGGAAGATGATCCCTGATCCCCACGGTAGCCATCATTTGCCTATCGTGATTTCAATTGCTAACAGTTCAAGACCATCGGAAACAATCAATGTCTCGTATGACCTCACACGGAACATTGATTAGAAGAGTTACCGCGATATCCGTTAAAATCGAATCCACTCAAGAACTTCCTCCGGAGGAAGAGTACAGGTTTTTGGCTGGCTTGATTCTCGACAGTGCGAATCAAGCTCAGACTAAACCAGTACCAGCGCGAATATTCATGGACGGTCTCCCACCCTGTGGTGGGATAAAGAGTGCTCAGAGCTGTACGCGGAAAAGTCCACTGCATATAAGGCCTTCCGGGAAGACGGGTTACCCGCTAGCTATCTACAGTACGCGTCGTTAGAAAGGCGAATGAAGAGTCTAATGAAAGCCAAAAACGCAGTTATTGGCGCCGGTTCGTCGACGGGTTAACGAGAGAAACAGCGATGAGCATTCTTTGGGGTACGGCTCGACGTATGCGTAACCGTAATAGTACCAACGAGAACGTGAAGTATTCAAACCGTTGGATATTCGCTTTCGCCAAGAAGATCTGTCCGGACTCTGTCCCGGTACAGAAAACGTGCCGCGCCGCGTCTCCTCACGATACCGCGAACGAAACACCGTTTTCGATGGTGGAGTTCTCACTTACTCTCTTATCATGCAACAATAACGCCCCAGGGTTAGACAGAATCAAATTCAACTTGCTGAAGAATCTGCCTGACACTGCAAAAAGGCGTTTGTTGAATTTATTTAACAAGTTTCTTGAGGGTAACATTGTCCCTCATGACTGGAGCCAAGTGAAGGTCATCGCCATTCAAAAACCAGGAAAACCAGCCTCCGACCACAACTCGTATCGGCCGATTGCAATGCTGTCCTGTATCCGGAAGTTGTTCGAGAAAATGATCTTGTTTCGCCTCGACAGTTGGGTTGAAGCAAATGGCTTACTATCAGATACACAATTTGGATTCCGCAAAGGCAAAGGGACGAACGATTGCCTTGCGTTGCTTTCTACAGAAATCCAAATGGCCTATGCTAACAAAGAGCAGATGGCATCAGTCTTCTTGGATATTAAGGGGGCTTTTGACTCAGTTTCTATCAACATTCTGTCAGAGAAGCTGCACCAGCATGGTCTTTCACCAATTTTAAATAACTTTTTGCTAAACCTGTTGTCTGAAAAGCACATGCACTTTTCGCATGGCGATTTAACAACATCGCGATTTAGCTACATAGGTCTTCTCCAGGGTTCATGTCTAAGTCCCCTGCTCTACAATTTTTACGTGAATGACGTTGACGATTGTCTTGCCAATTCATGCACGCTAAGGTAACTTGCAAACGACGGGGTGGTGTCTGTTACAGGACCCAAAGCTGCCGACTTGCAAGGACCATTATAAAATACCTTGGACAATTTGTCTGCTTAGGCTCTTCAGCTGGGTAATGAGTTCTCCACGGAGAAAACTGAGTTGGTTGTTTTTTCTAGGAAGCGTGAGCCGGCGCAACTCCAGCTTCTATTAATGGGTGCAACGATCAACCAGGTTTTCACATTTAATTATCTCGGGGTCTGGTTCGACTCTAAAGGTACCTAGTGATGTCACATTAGGTATCTGAAGCAGAAATGCCAACAAAGGATCAATTTTCTCCGAACAATAACTGGAACATGGTGGGGTGCCCACCCAGGAGACCTGATCAGGTTATACCAAACTACGATATTGTCGGTGATGGAGTACGGGTGTTTCTGTTTCCGCTCCGCTGCGAACATGCACTTCATCAAACTGGAGAGAATCCAGTATCGTTGCTTGCGCATTGCCTTGGTTTGTATGCACTCGACCCATACGATGAGTCTCGAAGTGCTGGCGGGCTGTCCTGTATCCGGAAGTTGTTCGAGAAAATGATCTTGTTTCGCCTCGACAGTTGGGTTGAAGCAAATGGCTTACTATCAGATACACAATTTGGATTCCGCAAAGGCAAAGGGACGAACGATTGCCTTGCGTTGCTTTCTACAGAAATCCAAATGGCCTATGCTAACAAAGAGCAGATGGCATCAGTCTTCTTGGATATTAAGGGGGCTTTTGACTCAGTTTCTATCAACATTCTGTCAGAGAAGCTGCACCAGCATGGTCTTTCACCAATTTTAAATAACTTTTTGCTAAACCTGTTGTCTGAAAAGCACATGCACTTTTCGCATGGCGATTTAACAACATCGCGATTTAGCTACATAGGTCTTCTCCAGGGTTCATGTCTAAGTCCCCTGCTCTACAATTTTTACGTGAATGACGTTGACGATTGTCTTGCCAATTCATGCACGCTAAGGCAACTTGCAGACGACGGGGTAGTGTCTGTTACAGGACCCAAAGCTGCCGACTTGCAAGGACCATTATAAAATACCTTGGACAATTTGTCTGCTTAGGCTCTTCAGCTGGGTAATGAGTTCTCCACGGAGAAAACTGAGTTGGTTGTTTTGACATTAAAAATGTCTTACTCCACTATCTGGGGCTAGGTGTCATTCTAAAATCTAAACTATCTCCCATGTAACGAAACTATGTAAGGTTTGCACGCTTATAACTCCGATATTACTAGATGGATTTTAATCATTCATACACCAACCGATTCAGAAACACCTAACTTAAATATTGGTAATAATTTAATATCTCCCCAATAAAAGTAGACTTTTGGAAATTGGTAAAATTAAAAAGTTCACGAAAAACGGGAAAATTGCCATTCGTGAGGCAGATTTCTCTGACACAGCCGTCGTTAGAGGGCAGCTTAGTTGCTCAATGAAACACGAAAAGTCATAAATAGAAGCGACGCATGTTCGTTTAAATCAGTTGTTGCTCTTATCCCAGACGAGCAACATCGTCTCCGGGCGATGCAATAAGCGCTATCGATTTTCGCTAACGTTGGCATTTGCACACACTCGCACCTAAGTGACTAAACCATATACGGTTAGTTTATAAATAGAGGTGACGCGTACCCGTTTGAATCAGTTTTTGTTCTTATGTCGAACGGGTAAGATCATGGCTGCAGCGTCTGGGCACTACAATAAGCGGTAGACGCTATGCATTTTCGGCAGCGGTGGCCGTGTGCGGATTTTTCGGGTACCAGCACGGTGTCACAGAATGATCTGCAAAGTGGGTTTGGATTTAATTCAATACGGTGTGTGCTGCTTAAGAGTTTTGCGTTTGAAAAAAATATATATTTATTTTTATGCATGCGTGTGCGTTGTAACTTGTTAATCCATGTTTACGGCGCTTTGTAGCTGCGTAGGGTAAAGAGCCTATTGGTTTTCATGTTTCATATTTCGGTTATATGTTTTTTATCAGTAAGGCATCTGACAACGTGATTCTGTAGTTATTGCACTGTTCAGCAGCGTAGTATTTTATATAGGAGAGTACACTCAGGTTTTTTTACGCGGATTTTGAAATTTACGCGGTTTTCATTAACGCGTTTTTTTTAAATTTACGCGGTTTTCATTTACACGGCCTGTATCCCCTGCGTGAAAAATCTGAGTGTAATTGCATAGGAAACAATCACATTCCCAGCAGAACTTTTTGTTTTCTAATTTCAAACACTTTTGTTTCGTACTGCACAAAAAGGAAAATTTTAAAACAGAACTTACCGTCCCAGCAGCAGTTTAAGCGGGTGTTCTTTTTCGATTCAAATTCAAGCCATGTCTTAAGCGTTACTGGACTTAAAATTGTTTTCCCAGTTTATCCAGTCAGAATATCTGTCCTACCCTATGTATTTAAAACACAGTTCTAATTGCGTTTTAAAGTATACAACAAATAGAACGGTTGGGTATACTAATTTAACTTTTAAAATAAATCTGTTTTAAATTATGAAACAAACCGCTGTACTGAAGATATAATTATGTCAGTCCTATTACCACATAAAACACCTATATAACATAAAACGCTGCAGAATTGGTTTAATAATACAATGTTTACACTACAGAGTTACAACACGTTTTAATAATTAGCAACAAGAAAAATGTCATTAAGATAGCATTAAAACCCGTTTTAACTGGTAGTGCGAACGTTGTAATGTAATTTATCAAATAATTTCTTTTTATCCACCACTAATCGATCAAGAAATACTTAAACTTAAGATTGTTTACTTAAGTTCATTAGTACATTATTGAAAATTTAAATGGAAAATAAAATTTCATATTTCATGGAGAATCTGTATATTTCCGTTGGCGGGCGTGGGCTTCCTCATCACAGCTCTCAATATGGAACTTTTCTTTTGAATATATTTTCTGGACAGACCAGCCTATTTTTACTAGATGGATCAGCCAAATAATGCCAATCACCTAGTGAGATACTTGATTAATCAATAGATTACCGTTAAAAGACCTTCAATAAATTATGTTTTGATGGGGAGGGTATATAGCAAATTGTAACATATGAAAACAGGCGAGTGAACAAGAACATGAGTCGATATGTGTGATAGATAAAATTCATTTGCACGCTCTTGAAAAAAGCTACATTTTTAATGTCACCGTGGTCGTGTCCTGTACACAACCTTTTTTCTAGGAAGCGTGAGCCGGCGCAACTCCAGCTTCTATTAATGGGTGCAACGATCAACCAGGTTTTCACATTTAATTATCTCGGGGTCTGGTTCGACTCTAAAGGTACCTAGTGATGTCACATTAGGTATCTGAAGCAGAAATGCCAACAAAGGATCAATTTTCTCCGAACAATAACTGGAACATGGTGGGGTGCCCACCCAGGAGACCTGATCAGGTTATACCAAACTACGATATTGTCGGTGATGGAGTACGGGTGTTTCTGTTTCCGCTCCGCTGCGAACATGCACTTCATCAAACTGGAGAGAATCCAGTATCGTTGCTTGCGCATTGCCTTGGTTTGTATGCACTCGACCCATACGATGAGTCTCGAAGTGCTGGCGGGCTGTCCTGTATCCGGAAGTTGTTCGAGAAAATGATCTTGTTTCGCCTCGACAGTTGGGTTGAAGCAAATGGCTTACTATCAGATACACAATTTGGATTCCGCAAAGGCAAAGGGACGAACAATTGCCTTGCGTTGCTTTCTACAGAAATCCAAATGGCCTATGCTAACAAAGAGCAGATGGCATCAGTCTTCTTGGATATTAAGGGGGCTTTTGACTCAGTTTCTATCAACATTCTGTCAGAGAAGCTGCACCAGCATGGTCTTTCACCAATTTTAAATAACTTTTTGCTAAACCTGTTGTCTGAAAAGCACATGCACTTTTCGCATGGCGATTTAACAACATCGCGATTTAGCTACATAGGTCTTCTCCAGGGTTCATGTCTAAGTCCCCTGCTCTACAATTTTTACGTGAATGACGTTGACGATTGTCTTGCCAATTCATGCACGCTAAGGCAACTTGCAGACGACGGGGTAGTGTCTGTTACAGGACCCAAAGCTGCCGACTTGCAAGGACCATTATAAAATACCTTGGACAATTTGTCTGCTTAGGCTCTTCAGCTGGGTAATGAGTTCTCCACGGAGAAAACTGAGTTGGTTGTTTTTTCTAGGAAGCGTGAGCCGGCGCAACTCCAGCTTTTATTAATGGGTGCTACGATCAATCAAGTTTTCACATTTAAATATCTCGGGGTCTGGTTCGACTCTATAAGTACCTGGGGATGTCACATTAGGTATCTGAAACAGAAATGCCAACAAAGGATCAATTTTCTCCGAACAATAACTGGAACATGGTGGGGTGCCCACCCAGGAGACCTGATCAGGTTATACCAAACAACGATATTGTCGGTGATGGAGTACGGGTGTTTCTGTTTCCGCTCCGCTGCGAACATGTACTTCATCAAACTGGAGAGAATCCAGTATCGTTGCTTGCGCATTGCCTTGGTTTGTATGCACTCGACCCATACGATGAGTCTCGAAGTGCTGGCGGGCGTTCTTCCGCTAAAAAATCGATTTTGGGAACTTTCATATCGATTGCTCATCCGATGCGACATTCTGAACCCGTTGGTGATTGATTTATGGCCTTGTACTTCGACTACATGGCACAGAGCATTAATCCTTCTTCATATACTCCCAACCATGTTAGTTTCCTAGATACTTCTGATTCTACTGTATTTTTCGACACATCCATGAAGGAAGAGATTCGTGGAATCCCGGACCATATACGCCCGCAAGTGATCCCCAATATATTTTATAATAAATTCCGAGAAGTCGACTGTGACAAAATGTTCTACACTGACGAATCAAATCTCGATGGGTCCACTAGCTTCGGTATCTTCAACAATACTATCGCCGCTTCATTCAAGCTCAATGATCCCGCTTCAGTTTACGTCGCAGAGTTAGCTGCAATTCAGTACACCCTTGGGATCATCGACACTCTGCCCACAGATCACCACTTCATCATTTCGGACAGCCTCAGCTCTATCAAGGTTATTCGTGCGATGAAGCCCAAAAAGCAATTCCCATATTTCCTGGGGAAGATACGGGAGTCTTTGTGTACGTTATCTGAAACATCTTATCAGATTACCTCGTGCAGGTGTAGTAATTTTTGTTTGACAATTGTGAATTAATAACATAGGGTTTAGGAAGGTAACCGCTCTCCTCTCGCTGCAAAATTGGTTTGACTATGCTGTGCCATAGCGATGACAGCTGTGCGGCGGTGCGTTTTATTGGTGTTTGTTTTATGATAATTGAGTGCGTCAGGTGGCCATCGAGTATTGGCTAGAAAGTGACGGACCGCGGCATCGTACAGACGCCCGATCAGTTTTGTTTTCTTTCGGGACAGTTTCCCGCCACGTTTAACCTGTGAGGTGAAGTGCGCGCGTGTGACGGTGAAAATCCCCGTCAGAAAGTGCCTACCCGTGGTTCGGGTACTCGTGTGAGTGGTGTTGGTTCGTTGGTGGGACAGCTAACTTTAAAGGAGCCTTCTCGCGTCCCCGGCTAAAATCCAAGGAACTTAACACTAACCGTTCTCGCTATAGAGGATAAGTCGAACGAGTCTAGCTCTCCTCTATAGCTAATAGCCAAAAAGGACGAAGCAGGGTGGTCAAAGGTTCCCCCTGGGAAGTGCACCGCGGTGACTTCCGGAATCGCTTGCGGCGAGCAAGTCGATCCGGCAATAGTTCGCCATCGTCGCTAGGGAGGTTCCAACAAAGAAGCCAAGCTCACCTCTCTAGCTAATCGCAAAGGACCGCTGCCGGAGCAGCCAACGAAGATACAACCAAAGGAGAACGCAGCCGTTGTTGACCAGGCCGGTCGGAAGAAACCGTCCGCCTTCCCGCCATCGTCAGCACCAGCGGATCATACGAAACGCAGTGAAGAGGAGGTGAATAAAAGTCGGTAAATTTAGTTTTTTTCCTTGTTTGTCTTTTTGTTACGAAATATTTTTTTCTTCCGCAGTGTGGGGTTCTCCTACTAAATCGAGGATTTTCGTAGAACGTCCGTGAGGTTTCTTCCGCAATATTGTTCCGCGTTCGTGTTTATTTTTATTTGCATTTTTTTTTGGTATATTTTTTCGATTTTTTGTATTTTCCTTTTTGTCCGAATTTGTGGATTGTGTTTTTTTTGTTTGGTCTGCCGGACGAGTAGTTGAGACATTTTTGGAGCAGCTCGATTTCCTGAAATTTTAAGGGAATCGTTAGTGGGTGAAAAATTGAAATTAATACTGTGTCAGTACTTACATGCTTTGTGTCTTGGTGATTTCTTCCAATGTAGCGCGAGTTATTGTGGCGTTGAAGAAATTCAACCAAGCGTGTGTGTTCATGCACGTCGATCATTTGCATTTCGATGAGCTGGACTTTGAGTTGCTATCTCGAAGCATTTTTAACTCTCCTGATTCGGATCTTTCGGGTGTCCAGCGACAGCGGCGTCTTCGGGGAATTTTGTCGCATGAGCGGTCGACTCGAAGAGAATTAGTCCGTAATTTTCGCGGTGACGTGTGCGAAGAAAAGGAGATCTGTCTTGGTAAACTACTAACAATCAAGGAAGATCTCCAGTACCGGTGCTTAAACAAGGAGATTTACCGTACACGGTTGCTTCATTTGGGGTCTAGGCGCCAGGTTATCCGAAATTAAGCGGCAGGGGAGGTAAACCAGGAACTTTCGGGGTTGTTGGAGGAAGTTCTAGCAGTTTATGACAGTCATTTCAGTGACGAACAGACAGCACTTCCTCCCGACAACCAACAAGGGGAGGATGGAGAAATTTTAGGAGATTTGTAGAGTACAAACGTACCTGCAATTCCACAGGGATCCAATCCTTCCGATAACGAAGGATCTCTTTCCAAACAGCTCGTGGGAGACGACCTGTTACGTGTCTTGTGCGAGATAAGGGTTGAGATTCGACAATGGCGACGGCAATCCGACGATAATAGAGCCCTAGTGTCTCAGGGATCTGATGCTTTTTCAAAAGCTACTGAAACGCTAATAGGTGGGATTGCTTCACTGATAACAATTTCGTCAGTTTTGAGAAAGACGGTTCAAGAAGTTGTCTTACTTCGTGAATCCGTCAGTGAACTTCGGGCACTAGTACATCAGAAGGAAAGGGCTCCCTAGATGATTGACGTATCCGAATCACTTGATGTACCAGAGATTCCTCGCCCAACACTGGCGCCCAGTCCCAATTTATTTGTGTTGAAGAGAGGATTCTCGGGTCAACAAGATCTCTATCCATCACTTCCAATCGAGAAACCGAGTCAAAATACCGGGTTCACAGCCCCGTACCAAAACAGCTGGCGGGACCATCTTTTCGATATCCAACAACGCGGGAAACGGATCGATGATAGCTCCAAGGAATTACTCGCGTAATTCCTTGGAGCTATGGAAGATTCCGAAGTATGCTAGCACTGTTGAAGGAACTGGACTAAATAAATTTCTGGATACCGTGGCGAGTTACGCTGCTTGTGAACAAATGTGCGAAGACGAGCTTTTCAATTCTGCGATGCATTTGTTCACTGGCAATGCATTGACCTGTTATCAGGCTATGCGTGGCATCGAGCGAAAAGCTCGACGTGCTGAAGCGGAACCTAAAGCCAGATTATATACAAATGTTAATTCTAAGGCCAGTGAACACGCTCTCAGAATTGATGAGTCTTGGTAAATCGATCGACGCCTCCAAGACGTCGATTTATCAGAAAGTTTTCGGTTCTTCTCGAAAAGTTGCTGCTTATTCTGATAATCCACCACAAAACAAACAAAAAAATAAGGGCTGTGTGCAGGACACGACCACGGCGACATTGAAAATGTAGTGTGTAATATAATTCGCGGCGTCGGCGGTAAAACATGATGAGTTATGTTCTATCAACGACCATGCGGTAAACTTGGGTGGAAAGCCCAACTCCTACCAGCAGAAGGCAATGAATTCTTCACATTTCCTTTCGATCATGGCCATATGAGCATGCCTAGTCCTAGTTTCCAGTGTTATGTTTATATGTGATTCGCTCAAGAATACCTATCTTTCAATTTCATTGGTTTCGTTTCTCTTAGTCCTAAATTTGCCGAAAACAACCCACAAATTCGATACAATAATCGGAATATCGCACTTTATTCTCTTCAGGGATATGGTCGGACAAAGTATTCATTTTGTAGAGCAGTCGTTGACAACTGGATTGTCAAACATCAATTGAGTTATTTGATGCCAACGAAACATGCACATATTTTATGTGTTTGGATATAAAAAGAACTAAAAAGAACTACTTAGACAGTGCGAAATAATGAATATGAAAATTTTAAAAAAATATTGCGTATTTAAACAATTACTTTGAAACCTACTTTTGTTTAGTCGATAAGGTTAAATTAAATTACTTAATATTTCTTTCGTAATGTTTAAATGACTTAAAATTAGCGAATATTTTAGTCACGCTTCGATTTTCGCTTTACCATTTCGGTAAATGTATACCGTTTTAAACAACAGCCAGTACAGTGACAGGGGCCATGTATAAATGACGTAGCACTTTAGGGGGTAGAGGGGTGTAGCAAATTTGTGACGATGTATGACGAGGGGGAATATTGTGACAAAATGCTACGAGGGGGAGGGAGGGGTCGAAAGCTACGTCATTTGTGTACGTTCCTAATAGGTAGGGATACGATATGGGTTGAGCTATCTAGGGCTCAACATTTTTGATATGCACAAATGCACGAGTACCTAAATAAATCGAAATGAGCAAGAGAGTGTGCCGGTGTAAAAACACTGACTTTCAAGGTGTTCCACGAAGCTCATAACAATCGTCTTTCCAAATTAGAGAACCGTCGATTTGTTTTTTTGCCAGTTTAAAAACTCTTGTGTCGCAAAAAGCAACGCGGTGCTAGATTCATCACAACGGCAAGCTGACTAGCACTGACAATGAGTGCCGTAACTCTCCAGTTGTGGTGCGCAAAGCAGTACACAGTGCACTGCATAATTTAAATATATCTGTCGGCTATTGCTATCGTCTCCGCTCCGACATTCGATCAGAGAATGAGCAAGCGCGAGCAATGCTGAAAGTTATATATCCGAGAATGGCGTCATCGGCAAAATCAATACAGCCAATCAGAGCCATGGAAAGGAGACATCACGAGCGTTTGGCCTAGACCTGCCGTCATCCCCACTCCCAGCGGTGGCAGTAATCAAATGCAGCACTCATCGCAGCGCATCGTCTACATTCCTGATTGCTACTGCTGTTCTTCACGGCCCGGCGATCGATGGGAGAATGAACTCGCTCGAGGAATGATATTCTTTAAATAGTCGAGGATGACGTCATTCATAGAAGCGTAGTGTGCTGAGTGCTCAAATCTGTCGTACGAGACGCTATAGGCACGATGTTACTTGTCTGACAAAAGAGCAACAACTGATTCAAACAGGCACGCGGCACATTTATTTATAACTTTTCGTGTTCGTTTGAATCACTAAGGTGCTCCCTATCGTCAGGTCTGCCGGGGATAGATTGACTGATATATGGGAGTTTTCATGTTTTCGAGATCTATCTATTTGTGCTTGTTTTTCAATAGTGTGCTATTGAAATACGAAAACACTATAGCAATAAAACATAATTTCAGTTAACTCCGAATTGTTTGGTGATAACCAGACGGAAATCCGTTCATAAATAACAAAGTTATTAGCGTTCAAAATAGCTACGCAAAAACGTGACATCGTTTGATTTTGGATTTTAGAATGACACCCCGCCCCAGATAGTGCAGTAAGACATTTTCAATGACAAAATAAACAAAACCAAAAGGGAGGTGGACGAAATAACGGCAACGCAAAATCCAAAACGTTTTGGAACAAGAATGCTGAACCGGGAGTTCTTGGTTCATGCAAGCCTCCTGATAAACAGAAAAAGAATCAGCAAGGAAATCAGTACGGCAAGAATCCCGAGGGAAACAATCAAAAACCGAACGAATCACCGCAGAAACCTGTAATGTGTCTAGAGTATTTGGTAGAAAAACATCGTCCTTCCGTGTTCGGCGTCTACTACAATTGTGGAGACAAAGGACACGAACATGGGAAATGTCGGAAACCAAAGCGAGTCTTCTGCATCGTGTGTGCGTTTAAAGTTTTTGATGTTTCTCGTTGCCCTTACTGCCTGAAAACGGGATCAGAACCAACTGAAGTCGCAGTTGGCAGTAAAGCAGCGCTCAAAATAACAAAATAATTATTCATCCCCAGATTCACGACAGTTTTCGACCGGCTCGTGATGAGGACTATGATAATTCGTTGTCTGTCGAAACCATCGTCCTTGACGACCCGTTCGATAACCATCCGTCTGCCATTGTCGCAGTGTACGGCAAAACCTTCAAAGCCCTGCTCGACAGTGATAGTAACGCAACGATTATGACTAAAAAGCTATACCGAAAGTTTTCGAAAAGTCCCTTGAAAAGTTTGGAACGACCATTCGAACTACGTTCTGCAAATGGTCAATCCTTACCAATTATTGGACAAGCGTATCTCGTGTATACTTTTCAAAGTTTGACAAAGGTCCTATGCATCTGACCGTCAATTCCGTTCTGGGTATGGACCTTTAGTGCGCCTTTGGGATTTCTCCTGAAATACAAAACTGTGCTCTGTTGAACTCAGATCAAGAATCGGAAGACGACGAAGAAGATGAAGTACCGTGTGAGTCGATACTTACTTCAGAACAGCTAGCGCGTAGAAGAAGTAAAGAGGTATTTCCAGGCAGTAGGCCCGGAAAGCTAAGCGCAACCTCATTCACAGAGCACAGGATTGTCATTTAAGATGAATTTCAAGGTGCGGCACCCGTTTGTTGATATCTTTATCACAAGAGCCCAAAGAAGCTGTCAAAGGTCTGGGAAGAAGTTGACCGATGGCGGTCTATGGGAGTTATCGAGGAGTCTGATTCGTATTGGTCGCTTAATATTGTTGCGGTCACGAAACCAGACGACTCTATTCGCCTTTGTCTAGACGCTAGACCTCTCAATGAGCGTACTGTACGAGATGCATACCCTCTGCCCCACCCTGGGTCGGGGTCTAATGATGACGCAGCCATTAATACCGACTAAACTCGATTGGGCTCCGCCATTGTTCCCCCCAGGGACTACCTCTCGGTATTACTTCTGGGGGGATGGCTGTGCTTGATGTACTCATTCACTCTCGCTCATGCTTCATACGTCCTGTATGAGGCTTACTTGGGTGCTCTCTGTCACACCTTGATTCACTCTCTAACACTCCACACGAGGCTCACTGTTTTCGTTCCTTGCGAGGCTGACTTGTGTGCTCGCCTTTTTCATTCCTTGCTAGGCTTACTTTTGTACTAGCCTCTAACATACCATGTGAGGCTGACTTGGATGCTCACCCTATCACCTGGTCCACTCTCAATCGTACGACTCTACTACACCCCTGTCGCTCCCCCTGGCATCCCATGTGGGACATTTTTCTTAGGCCCCACTTCTGGCATACCATGTGAGGCTCACTTGGGTGCTCACCGTTGTCATACCTTGTGAGGCTGACTTTTGTGCTCACCTGTAACATACCATGTGAGGCTGACTTTTGTGCTTACCCTTAGCATACCGTGTGAGATTGACTTGGATGCTCACCCTTTCGCTCCTCTGCCACGCCACGAGACATTGATAGCTAAGTCCCTACATACTACGCTACGACACTCCCATCTTGACATGAGGCAGTCCACATATACACCTATACACACGCTCTTCTGTCTTGCTTCGGGGTGGCTGGGTTTACCCCTTACGCGGTTGCCAGTCGCTACGCCAAACCTGCCTCAGCATGAACAGACCATTCACTCACTTTTCTGCGCTTGGCCTTTTTCGCTCCAACTAACCAATCACTAGTTAGTCGTGTCCGTCGTCTGTTGCTCGGTGCGTCAAATTCTATGTAGCCTACAGGCAATCTGGGTGGTTGCAGCCGAGACTGCGTTCCACTTCTCCACCGATTGACACATCCGCTGCGTAAGGGGATTAGGGGTTATGTCCCAGCCACAGGCGTCAAGCATTGCTCTTCTTTCGACGTCGAAACGAGGACATACGAACAATATGTGTTCGGCAGTTTCGTCTACACTCCTCCACCGTGCTGATCGCGTGTTCTGCGGTTAGTTCTACCTCAGGGATTGACTCCCCATGGACCTCCAAGGTTACGTCGTCGGCAAAGCCGACGATCTTGACCCCAGGAGGGAACTTTAGTCTCAGAACCCCGTCATATATGAGGTTCCATAGCACCGGGCCTAGGATCGAGCCCTGCGGGACTCCGGCGGTAATCGGAACCCTTTTCTGACCGGCATCGGTCTCGTATACCAGTACGCGGTTCTGGAAGTAGCTTTCCAGGATCCGGTACAGACCCACCGGTTGCCTAAGCCGGTGTAACGAGAGCGCGATGGCATCCCAGCTTGCGCTGTTGAATGCGTTCTTCACGTCAAGTGTCACTAACGCACAGTGTCGAATGCCTCGCCTTTTTCGTTGGATCGCTATCTCGGCAGTCTTTATCACTGAGTTGATAGCGTCCACCGTGGACTTACCCTTCCGAAAGCAAATTGGTTGCTTGACAGACCGTCCGTACCTTCTGCGTACAGGGTTAGCCTGTTGAGGATGATCCTCTCAAGCAATTTGCCAGTCGTGTCTATCAGACAGATTGGTCTGTACGCCGATGGGTCGCCTGGCGGATTCCCGGGCTTCGGCAACAACACCAATTTCTGCCTTTTCCATCTATCGGGGAAGCGGCACTCGTCAAGGCATCTCTGCATAGCTAGCCTGAACATGTTCGGGTTCGCTATGATCGCTGCCTTGAGAGCGCTGTTTGAACTCCATCCGGCCCTGGAGCTTTGTTCATTGCTAGGGAATTAGCCACTGCGAGTAGTTCTTCATTCGTCACCGGAGCCACCATTTTGGCCGTGCCCACACTGTCTCGTAGTGCAGGTGGCCAGAGGCTTGCGGCTCGAAACGGGAAGAGTGCTTCGATAATCGTTGCCAACCGGTCCGGAGACCGTTCTGGGGGTGAAGAGCCTTCTTTGGTCTTGGCCATCACGATTCTGTAGGCGTCACTCCACGGATCCGCGTTGGCACTCTCACACAGGTTGTCGAAACACGCTCTCTTGCTGCTTTTAATGGCCTTGTTAAGGGCCAATTTCGCAGCTCGAAATACTTCACGGCGGTTCTCTCTTGCATCCTCGATGCGGGCTCTTTGCATCCTACGTCTACCTCTGAGGCAGGCTGATCGTAGAGCTGCAATTTCGGCACTCCACCAGTATACCGGGCATCTGCCGTTTCTTGGCAGGGTTTTTCTCGTCGCACGCGCGTGATAGAACGGCTGCCAGCGCATCACCGCTTAGACTGTCGGTGTTGGCCTCCAGTCCCAGGGCCGCGGTGAAAGCTTCGCTGTCGAAGTGATTGGACTTCCACCCGCGTACCTGACCCGCGTATCTCCCGCCCTCGGATGCTGCACACCATAGTTGATCCTAAAGCGGACTGCTAAATGATCGCTATGGGTGCAGCCTTCGACTACCCTCCATTCCATACCTGGAACCAGACTCGGGCTGGCAAATGTTACGTCAATCCATGCCTCCACCCCGTTTCTACGGAATGTGCTAACGGAGCCATTATTAGCTATCACAGTATCGAGTTTCGCAAGCGCCTCTATTAGCGCTTTTTTTAACAATGGAGAAGACCTTTATGTCCTAGCCCAGTACACGTGCTATTGGTAGGGTCCAATCTACCACACGGGGTGCACTGGGGGCGTGTCGGACTCGAATGGTGACCAGCCATTAATACCGACTAAACTCCATTGGGCTCCGCCATCTATCCCCAGGAACTACCTTTCGGCATTACTTCGGGGAGATTGGCCGTACTTAGCGTACGCTCCCACTCGTGCCTTACATTCTCGCACACTCGCTCCCATCTCGGCATGGGTAGACCATACCTCCGTCTATCATCCGCCAATTCACTCACTCTAACTCCTCGCCTGCTGCTCGGCGCTCCATGCTCTCTGCAGCCGGCAGGCAATCTGAGTGGTAGCAGTCGAAACTGCGTTCCACTTCTCTACCGCTTGGCACATCCCCTGTACAAGGGTATCAGGGGTTGTGCCCAAGCCGCAGACGCCTAGCATAGCGCCTCTTTCGACGTTGAAGCGGGGACATACGAATAGTACGTGCTCCGCAGTTTCGTCGACACCTGGGCAGTCTGCGCAGACTGGGGCCTCAGCGTGCCCAAACCTGTGGAGGTACTGTCGGAAACAGCCATGGCCTGACAGGAATTGTGTCAGATGGAAGTGAACTTCCCCATGGGGTCTTCCCACCCAGCTAGATATGTTAGGTATCAGCCGGTGGGTCCACCTACCTCTCGACGAGTTGTCCCATTCGCGTTGCCATCTGGCGACCGAGGTCACCCTGGCACGCTCACGGACTCCCCTATTGCCACGCAATTCGAAACAATCTTCGTCTTCCCGGATGACCAGCTCGACTGGCATTATACCCGCTATCACGCAGGATGCATCATGTGATACCGTGCGGTAGGCAGATATCACTCTGAGACACATCAAGCGATAGGTGCTCTCCAATTTGCGACGGTAACTGGTTACTCCCAGTGCCCTCGCCCAGGACGGTCCACCGTACCTAAGGATAGATACGGCGACACCGGCCAGTAGCCTGCGTCTACTGGCGCACACCTTGGATCTGTTGGACATCATCCTCGATAATGCCGCGACAGCCACCGAAGCCTTCTTGCACCCATAGTCGACATGGCTGCCGAAGGTCAGCTTGTCGTCTATGATGGCCCCAAGAATCTTCAGACTCCGCTTAGAAGTTATTTCGACTTCTCCCGCTTGAATAACTGCTTGTTGTACCGACTTGCGGTTATTGACAACAACCACCTCCGTCTTGTGATGGGCGAGCTCTAGGCCTCTCGCGCTCATCCATTCCGCCACTATGCTTATCGCGTGTGCCGCCGTTAGTTCTACCTCGGAGATTGACTCCCCGTAGACCGCCAGGGTGACATCATCGGCAAAACCGACGATTTTCACACCCGGAGGGAACTTTAGTCTCAGAACCCCGTCATACATAAGGTTCCATAGTACCGGGCCCAGGATTGAACCTTGCGGAACTCCTGCAGTAATAAGAACACTTTGCTGACCGGCATCGGTCTCGTATAATAGTACACGGTTCTGGAAGTAGCTTTCCAAGATCCGGTACAGGCCCACCGGCAGGCCAAGCCGGTGTAACGAGAGCGCGATGGCATCCCAGCTTGCGCTGTTGAATGCGTTCTTCACGTCAAGTGTCACTAACGCGCAATATCGAATGCCCCGCCTCTTCTGTTGGATCGCTATCTCGGCAGTCCTTACCACTGAGTTGATAGCGTCCACCGTGGACTTCCCCTTTCGAAAGCCGAACTGATTACTTGACAGGCCCTCCGTACCTTCTGCGTATGGAGTTAGCCTGTTCAGGATAATCCGCTCAAGCAATTTGCCCGTCGTGTCAATCAGACAGATTGGTCTGTACGCCGATGGGTCACCAGGCGGCTTCCCGGCCTTCGGCAACAGTACCAGCTTCTGCCTTTTCCATCTATCCGGAAAACGGCACTCGTCAAGGCATCTCTGCATAGCCAACCTGAACATGTTCGGATTCGCCATGATTGCTGTCTTGAGAGCGCTGTTTGGAACTCCATCAGGCCCAGGAGCTTTATTCACCGCTAAAGAATTAGCAACTGCAAGTAGCTCTTCGTTCGTCACCGGGGCCACCATGTCGTCCGTACCCACCGTGCCTTGCGGCGCTGGGGGCCAGGGACTTATGGTTCGGGACGGGAAGAGTACTTCGATAATTCTCGCCAACCGTTCTGGCGACCGTTCTGGAGGTGAGGAGCCCCCTTTGGTCTTTGCCATCACGATCCTGTAGGCATCGCCCCACGGATTCACGTTGGCCTTCTCGCACAATTTGTCAAAACACGCTCTCTTGCTGCGCTTAATGGCCTTGTTAAGGGCCGATTTCACAGCACGAAACACTTCACGTCATTCCACTCTAACCTCCTCAGTGCAGGATCGCTGCATCCTACGTCTAGCTTGTAGGCAAGCTGACCGTAGGGCTGCGATCTCTGCACTCCACCAATATACCGAGCGTCTGCCATTTCTTGGTAGGGTCTTCCTCGGCATAGTGGCGTCGCACGCGCGTGATAGAACAGCTACCAGCGCATCCCCGCTTAGACTGTCGGTGTTGGCCTCCAGACCCAGGGCCGCGGTGAAAACTTCGCTGTCGAAGTGATTGGCCTTCCACCCGCGTACCTGACAGGGATTACCCACCCTAGAATGCTGCACACCAAAGTTGATCCTGAAGCGTATTGCTAGGTGATCACTATGGGTGTAGCCTTCGTCTACCCTCCAGTCCATGTCTGGGACCAAACTTGGACTGGCAAACGTTACGTCAATCCACGACTCGACCCCATTCCTGCGGAATGTGCTAGCGGAACCATCATTGACTAACACTGCGTCGAGTTTCGCAAGCGCCTCCAGAAGCGCTTGGCCCCTACCATTTGTATAGCGGCTGCCCCACTCCACCGCCCAAGCGTTGAAGTCACCCGCTATGACAAACTGCTTTCGTCCCACCATGTCAGACGAAAGCCTATCGATCATCTGGTTGAACTGTTCTATTGGCCACATAGGTGGGGCATAGCAGCTACAATAGAACACACCATTGATCTTGGCAATCGCGACACCCTCCGCAGAGGACTGTACTACCTCCTGGACCGGGAACCGACCCGTTGCACAGATTGCCGCCATTCCAGACCCGTCCGCCACCCAGTTGCCGTTGTCGGCAAGGACGTTGTACGGGTCGGATAGAAGGGCGACATCTGTCCCCGACTCCAATACCGACTGCCACAGTAACTGCTGAGCAGGTGCGCAGTGGTTAAGATTCAGCTGTGTGACGATTGCCATTGCTTCCTCTTTCCCGCCTCCCCGAAGGGACAAGCAGGTCCGCCCATAACATGGTTGCGGCCCTGCTTCTTGCTAGCGCAGATGAGACACTTGGGTGCCCTCTCGCATTTCAGCGCCTTGTGTCCCTCCTCGCCGCAGCGACGACACAACTTGCTCCTGTCTGGGCCCTTACAGTCGTATGACTTGTGGCCTGGCTCCAGACATTTAAAACATCGGTCCACTGAAGGCGGCTGGGGTATGCTAACTGGGCAACTTCTTCAACTTCCCTTTGTCAGTTACTTTCTTGGCTTCCGCGGCCGGTAACTTGAAGTAAGCTACCTGCGTGCCAAGCAACCGCTCCCTGATACGTAAAGAGTTCTGATCGATCTCGACGCCGCACTGCTGCTTAACGGCCGAGACGACGTCCTCTGCGTTTGTGATCTCGTCCAGTTGCTTACACTGGAGAGTCACTTCCGCTCCCAACGACCTCACCTGAGCGCCGTTTCCCAAGACCTCGTGGGCCAACCTCCTATACGTTGCTCCATTGGATTGTGCACCACGCTTCAGCACCAAGATCATTTCGCCATCTTTGGTGCGTCTGACGCTTCGCACATCCTGTCCTAAATTCGAGAGGCTTTCGGCCGCCCGCATCGATTTTAGGACATCCGCATAGCTACCCCCGTTGGTTTTCACCAGCAGGGCCTCTCCTCTGTCCCTCGCCTTTTTCTTCGCGGGTCGAGGTGCGTTGGACTTCCGCTCCCTGCTGACCACCTGCCATTCGCCATTTTGTACCGACAGCGCCGGCAGGCTGGTGGCAGGTCGCTCCGCAGTACGCGCCCGATTGGCGGCTTTCGCCTTTTTAGGCTGAGAAGTCGCCTTCTCGGTACGCCGCCCTGCGGGATCCTTCGCACCCGGATCCGCACCTCCCAAGCGACGTTTGGCCTTGTTGGTTGCACGTCGTTTGGCATTGCTGCGCGTGCCTACATTAGGCCTAGGCCGCTTCGCAGTCTCCCCCTCCATTAAGCGTTTGGTGGCCGATAAGGCTAAATCTATCGCCTCCTGCGCCATCGTCGCTCCGCCGTGGAAGGAGAAGGCCTCGGTTTGGATACCGCGATCGGCCTTCTCTCTTTCCGGCAACCTCTTCATGTAGGCTACTTGTTCTTGTCTTGCGACTCGAACAGCCTGACGAAGCACCAGCAGGTTCTGTTTTAGTTCCTTGCTGATGTTATTCTTCCCGCTTGTGAATTCGATAATACTATCCAGCTGCTTGACCACTTCCTGCATCGCAGGTAGTGGTCCGCCAAGCGTGCTGGTAGTATTATCTCCTACCACAACCATTTCACCTTCGGTGCCGTTATTTGCGGCCACCTTCGCTCCGTTGTCAGCCCCTGTCGGGGGAGACCTCACCAGACCCCTTTTGGCAAAGGGGTTCAGCGCCGTAATCGCTTCCGCCTCCTCATCGCATACTTTTTTATCATTATTATTGCAAAGACTAATATTAAGACCCACGAGTTGCGCGAGAAAATAGGTCCGCCACGCCAGAGCTCCGCATTAACGTGGTAAGAGACACTTACTATGGGGGGTGCCCAGGTACCCCACAGGCTCCGTTAACGATCGGGCATCTTTTTCACCCCCCCCCCGATCATTCATCCCTCGGCACGGATCGCTTCACGCATTGGAATTGGGCTTATCCCGTTTGGTGGGCCCATATCACCGGAACGGGAGGTCCATAGCGCTATTGTATGCCGGCAACTACACGGCCCCCCTTCCCTGTCAGCATACGACCATAGTCCCAACGAGTTGGCTACCCGAACATTCCTATGGCTACTCGTATCCCAGCCGGCTCCGCGGGGAGGTAGAGATAGGAGTTCCTGGGCAAGAGGCTAAGGACCACTGTGGCTAACCACCGGGTCTGTATTGCGCATTGCCCAGGCATTTGCCGGCCCCAATTAGCGCTTGGCCCTTGCTATTTGTACAGCGGCTGCCCCACTCTACTACCCAAGCGTTAAAGTCTCCCGCTATGACTACCGGTTTCCGGCCCACTAGGTCTGCTTGACGGCTGCAACGACATCGTCTGCGGTCGTGAACTCGTCCAGATGCTTACACTGGAGAGTCATTTCCGCCCCTAACGACCTCACCTGGGCGCCTTCACTCAGGACCTCTTGGGCCAAGGCCTTATAGACTGCACTGGATTGTGCGCCTCGCTTCAGCACCAGAAGCATTTCACCTGTATTGGTGCGTCTCACGCTGCGCACGTCTTGCCCGAGGGCCGAGAGGCTTTCGGCCGCCCTCATCGCCCGACTTTAGGACGTCGGCATATTTGTCCTTGTCGGTCTTTAACCACAAGGCCTCGCTTCTGTCCTTGGGCTTCTTCGCGGGCCGCGGTGAATCCGGTTTCGGTGTCGGCTTCTTCTTGGTAACCAGCGTCCAGGGGTTTACACCCCCTGCCCCGGTTGCGCCGAGTTGCTGGTGCCTTCTTTCTGCCCGGCGGGGTCATTTACGCCCCGTTTTACCTCAACCAAACGGCGTTTGACCGTGACGGTTACACGCCATATGGTGTTGTTTTTTGCACCCTCGCCTGGTGACTTCCTAGGGCGCTTCGCGTTCGACGTCGTTTTGCGCTTACCCTTGCCCTTCGAGGGGAACTCGGCCGCCGCTTCGAGCGACTTGGCTGATCCATAGAAGGGGAAGGGGAAGGCCCCTGTCTGGGTACCTGTGTCGGCCTTCTCTCTTCCCTCCCTCCTGGAGGCCACTGTCTGGGTTCTTCTGTCGGATTTCTCACTACATTCCACCCTCTTGGCGTAAGCCTGCTGTTCCTGTCTTGCGACATGAACAGCCTTCCGGAGCACCAGCAGGCTCTGTTTCAGCTCCTTGCTGATATTTTGCTTCGCGTTAGTGAACTCGATTATAGTATCGAGCTGCTCGACCACTTTACACTGCTGGGGGGGTCACTGGTGCTGTCTTATGCAGCCTTCGTCGCTCCACTACTCTCCCCACTGGGGGGAGACCTCATCAAACCACCTTTAGCAAAGGGGTTCGGCACCTCCGTTTCTTTGTTTTTATTATTTTTCACGTCGCTCATTGATCCCACGAGTAGCTCGAGAAAGAAAGGTCCGCCACGCCAGAGCTCCGCAGTAACCTGGTAAGGGTCGCTTACTGTGGAGGTTGCCCAGGTATCTCACGGGCTCCGTTAACGATCGAGCATCTTTTTCACCCCCTCGATCACTCATCCCTCGGCACGGTCGCTTCACGCCTTGGACTTGGGGTTATGACCTATTTTGGTTTACGTGGTGACCGCGGCTCAGATCATCACAACCATCCTCCTTTAGCAGGTCTTTGGACCTGTAGCTCTGGATCTCAATAGTTCCAAGAACGTAGATTATTACAGACATGCTACTATTGAGATCCGTCATTCGCTAGCGGAGTTAATATTGGGCGGCTTACCCAAGGCGAAGTACCTGTCTACTATAGACTTAAAGGAGGCCTTTCTCCAGGTACCCCTGGCCAAGGATAGTCGCAAATATACCGCTTTCAATGTTTTCGGCAGGGGTATGTTCCAATTTACTCGTCTACCATTTGGTCTTGTCAACAGCCCCGCTACTCTGGCGCGACTGATGGACCAGGTTCTAAGACGAGGTAAATGGGAGCCTTACTTTTTCGTCTACCTAGATGACAGCATCGAGTGAGTGAGAGTGAATGAGTACATTTAGTACAGCCATCCCCCCAGAAGTAATACCGAGAGGTAGTTCCTGGGAGGAATGATGGCGGAGCCCAATGGAGTTTAGTCGGTATTAATGGCTGGTCACCATTCGAGTCCGACACGCCCCCAGTGCACCCCGTGTGGTAGATTGGATCCTACCAATAGCACGTGTACTGGGCTAGGACATAAAGGTCTTCTCCATTGTAAAAAAAAAAGATGACAGCATCGTAGTAAGCGAAACGTTCGAGCATCACATACAGTTGCTCTAAGCAGTGGCCGATTGTCTAGCAAGAGCCTACCTAACCATCAATTTGGAAAAATCCCGTTTTTGAGTCCCCGAACTAAAGTTTCTTGGTTATTTGTTGAATCAGGACGGTCTCAAGGTCAATCCTGACAAAATTCAACCCATTCTCGACTACGAGAGACCGGTTTCCGTGACGAAACTTCGTCGTTTCCTCGGTATGTGCGGTTATTACCGACGCTTCATTGATCGGTTCAGTTAGGTCACTGCTCCCTTGACCGATGTGCTCAAAACGAAAACCAAAAGCTTAGATTGGAACTCCAAGGCAGAACTCGCGTTCTCTAAAATTAGTCACTCCTCCAGTCTTAGTTCCACCAGACTTCTCCAAAGAATTCATTTTTTCAGACAGACGCTAGTGACGTAGCAGTCGCTGCTGTTCTGGTGCAGGAGTATCCCGAGGGTGAGAAAGTAGTTGCATACTTTTCGCACAAACTGACCAGTCCCCAAAGGAACTTTCATGCAACTGAGAAGGAAGGTCTGGCGGTGATAATGGCGGTTGAACACTTCCGAGATTACTTGGAAGGTTATCATTTTCGACTGGTCACTGATTCGTCAGCGATTACATGGATATTGGAAAATGGAAAACCAGTTCACGTTTGAGTCGTTGGAGTTTAGAATTACAACTCTACGACATGTCTATTGAGCACCGGAAAGGCAAGGACAATGTCGTTCCTGATGCGATATCCCGGGCCGTAGCAGCTTTGTCCACCTCAGACTGGTACTGTTCCATGAAGTCCAAAGTTATCCAAAATACTGACGATTATGCAGACTTCAAAGTAGAAAATGATCAGCTTTTCAAGTATGTAAACTCGTAAGTTGTTCCGTGCGACTCGCGGTTCAGTTGGAAACTCGTCCAGGCACCCGAGTTCCGTCAAGATTTGATCCAACGTACCCACAAAAATTTTCCTCACGTGGGATAGGATAAAACGATCCACGAAGTGCAGTTGCGACATTACTGGCCTCGTATGGGATCGGAAATACGAAAGTTTATTCGAGAATGCGGGACGTGCAAGGAAATCAAAGTTCGTCCCAGTTCAGCCCGAAATGAGTCAGTCGCGTGCGACTAATGCACCATGGCGAATGGTTTCTGTGGACTATATTGGTCCTCTTCCAAACAGCAATCGTGGCAATCAACACTTGCTTGTCGTTCTAGACGTTTTCAGCAAGTACGTCATGTTAACCCCAGTTCGCAAAATCGCTAGTACGTCACTCTGTACGATACTGCGCGAACAGTGGTTCAATCGCCATGGTAACCCGGAAATGCTGCTAAGCGACAATGCCTCCACTTTCACCTCGAAGGAGTTCAGTCAATTCATAAAAGAAACCAACGTCAAACATTGGTTGAACTCCCGCTATCATTCGCAGGCTAACCCAGTGGAGCGAACAAATCGCTCGATAAACACCGCAATCCGGGCATATGCTCGAGCCTAGCAGCGCAACTGGGATGTCCACATCACCGATGTGGAGCGCATCCTAAATACTACCGTTCATTCCTCCACTGAGTTTAGTCCTAATTCATCATACACGGGTGCGAAATGGCATCTGCTGATGCCTTCAGCAGGATTTCCGGTGAGGGTGATCTAGAAACAAGACACCAACAGTTAGACAAAATCCGGGAGATTATTGTCAAAAATTTGGCAAAGGCAAGCGAGGGCATTCGACATCAATACAACTTGCGACACCGCAAGTAAGTAATCTTTTCAAAACGGTCAAATGGTGTACCGTCGAAAAATGAAATTGTCGAATGTACTGGAGTCTTACAATGCTAAACTTGGACCACAATACTTACCGGCAAAAATTATCACCAAAAGGGGTGTATCCTCTTACGAGCTGGAGGATTTAGTAGGTAAAAACGTGGGAGTTTGGCCAGCAAATCACCTTAAATCAGCATGAAATCTTTTCCGTGCCGTCTGTGGACTGACGGTATGCTTTTTATGGATTACTCCCTTGGGAGTTTTCCAAAAGCTGCCGCCAGTTCCCAACAGCAACGCCACGGACTTTGGTCCGAATAAGAAAACAATGAACATTTCCCCGTCTTCCTTATTTTTATTGTGGAGGACCAACTCTGCCGCGGGAAGCTTCTTCATCAGCTTCATGCAGTTATTTTGAGTAACACTCACGCAGTGTGGTAAACAAACACGCGCGCGAAATATTTGCTCCGGCCCCGGTGACGACTACGGTTGGGTGGAATTCTCCACTAAAAATACACAAATCCACTATCCGTGCCGTTTTCCCGGGCTCCGGTCGCATCTAAATACAATTTTTGCCGTGTTCGGCAACATAAAAAAAATCTATCCCAAACAAATTTCCTCTATTCTCTGGGGACACTTCTATTACGCGACTATTACTTCGGAGCCGACCGTAAACGAAATTAAAAACGCAAAAAAAAACAATTTGCGAACGCCGATTTCGCAAACTGTTTTGTTTTTATTTACATTTTGTGTTGATTCATTCATCATGTCGATGCATCATCAATTTTTGACATTTTCTCCGATGTTCGCACCAAGGCTCTGCATCATGCAGGTGTAGCCCAATTCGAATCAGGATGGTGTGCGTGTTAGAGGGATGTGGGTTAAAAAGCGCCTCGCGTCGTCGAATTCTAATCGAATAATAAACTTATTTCGCATAATTTTGGGTTTATGGTTAAACCTGGGATGGTTGGTTTAATTCCGAAGGAAATCATTTTGATTTGTTTAAATTATGCGAAAGACATTCTTTGGTCCCTCTCAAATGTTTCATTTGCCATATACGAAGCGTTTTGAGACGAAAAGGGACGAATATACAAACATTTTGTCCGGAATGTCTATGAGGGGGAGAAACGATGACGTGTTAAGCGGTATTGTATGTGTTTTTTTACAATGGAGAATACATTTACGTACTAGCCCAGTACACGTGCTATTAGTAGATGCCAAGCTACCACACGGGGTGTACTGGGGGTGTTTTTTACAATGGAGAAGACATTTACGTCCTAGCCCAGTACACGTGCTATTGGTAGGTGTCCAAGCTACCACACGGGGTGTACTGGGGGCGTGTCGGGCTCGAATGGTGACGCAGCCATTAATACCGACTAAACTCCATTGGGCTCCGCCATCGTTCATCCCAGGAACTACCTCTCGGTATTACTTCTGGGGGGATGGCTGTACTTGATGTACTCATTCACACTCGCTCACGCGTTCATACGTCCTGTATGAGGCTTACTTGGGTGCTCTCTTTATCGCACCTTGATTCACTCTCAAACACTCCACATGAGGCTGACTTTTGTGCTCACCTTTTTCATTCCTTGCGAGCCTGACTTGTGTGCTCGCCTTTTTCATTCCTTGCTAGGCTTACTTTTGTGCTCGCCTCTACCATACCATGCGAGGCTGACTTGGATGCTCACCCTATCATCTGGTTCACTCTCGATCGTGCCACTCTATTATACCCCTGTCAATCCCGCTGGCATCCCATGTGGGACATTTTTCTTAGGCCCCACTTCTGACGTACCATGCGAGACTGACTTGGATGCTCACCCTTTCACTCCTCTGCCACGCCACGAGGTATAGATAGCTAAGTCCCAACATACTACGCTACGATCCTCCCATGTTGGCATGAGGCATTCCACTTATACGCCTATACACTCGCTCTTCTGCCTTTCTTCGGGGTGGCTGGGTTTACCCCTTACGCGGTTGCCAGTCGCTGCGCCAAACCTGCCTCAGCTTGAACAGACCATGTACGTCTAGCTCTGAGGCAGGCTGATCGTAGAGCTGCAATCTCGGCACTCCACCAGTATACTGGCAGGGTTTTTCTCGTCGCACGCGCGTGATAGAACGGCTACCAGCGCATCTCCGCTTAGACTGTCGGTGTTGGCCTCCAGTCACAGCCGCGGCCCTGTCCAGTCACAGCCGCGGCCCTGCCCTGAAAGCTTCGCTGTCGAAGTCATTGGACTTCCACCCGCGTACCTGACCCGCGTATCTCCCGCCCTCGGATGCTGCACACCATAGTTGATCCTAAAGCAGATTGCTAACTGATCGCTATGGGTGTAGCTTTCGTCTACCCTCCATTCCATGTCCGGAACCAGACTCGGGCTGGTAAATGTTACGTCAATCCATTCCTCCACCCCGTTTCTACGGAATGTGCTAACGGAGCCATTATTAGCTATCACAGTATCGAATTTCGCAAGCGCCTCCATTAGCGCTTGGCCGCTGCTATTTGTACAGCGGCTGCCCCACTCTACTGCCCAAGCGTTAAAGTCTCCCGCTATGACTACCGGTTTCCGGCCCACTAGGTCTGACGGGCCACCTTGGTGGAGCGTAGCAGCTACAATAGAAGACACCATTGATCTTGGCAATCGCAACATCCTCGGCGGAGGAGTGTATTAGCTCTTGAACCGGGAACCGTCCCGTTGTACAGATTGCCACCATCCCAGACCCGTCCGACACCCAATTGCCGTTGGTGGCAGGGATGTTGTACGGGTCGGATAGGAGGGCGACATCTGTCCTCAAATCCGAGACCGACTGCCACAACAGCTGTTGAGCTGCTGCACAATGGTTAAGATTTAGCTGTGTGACGTTCACGGCTTCTTCTTATTTGCCTCACCGAAGGGACACGAAGGTTCGCCCATAGCATGATTACGGGCTTGTTTCTTAGCGGTGCAGATAAGGCATTTATGCGCCTTAGTGCACCCCCGCTCTTTATGCCCCTCTTCGCCGCAGCGACGACATTATTTGCTCCTGTCTGTATTCTTACATTCGTACGACTTATGGCCTGACTCAAGTCACCGCTAGCACCTATCCGCTGAAGGCGGCTGGGGTATGCTAATTGGGTATACTGACCAGCCTATCTTCAGTTTACCTATCACAGTAACCTTTTTTGCATCTGCCTTCAGTAGCCTAAGGTAGGCTACTTGCGTGCCGGAGGGTCTTCCTCTCAAGCGCACAGAGGCCTGCTCAATTGTCACGTCGCATTGTTCCTTGACGGCTGCGACGACATCGTCTGCGGTCGTGAACTCGTCCAGATGAACTCGTCCAGATGCTTACACTGGAGTCATTTCCGCCCCTAACGACCTCACCTGGGCGCCTTCACTCAGGACCTCTTGGGCCAAGGCCTTATAGACTGCACTGGATTGTGCGCCTCGCTTCAACACCAGAAGCATTTCACCTGTATTGGTGCGTCTCTCGCTGCGCACGTCTTGCCCGAATGCCGAGAGGCTTTCGGCCGCCCTCATCGCCCGACTTTAGGACGTCGGCATATTTGTCCTTGTCGGTCTTTAACCACAAGGCCTCGCTTCTGTCCTTGGGCTTCTTCGTGGGCCGCGGTGCATCCGGTGTCGGTGTCGGCTTCTTCTTGGTGACCGGCGTCCAGGGGTTCACGCCCCCTGCATCGTTTGCGCCGAGTTGCTGGTGCCTTCTTTCTGCCCGGCGGGGTCATTTGCGCCCCGGTTTACCTCGACGCGTTACGCGCCGTATGGTGTTGTTTTTTGCACCCTCGCCTGGTGACTTCCTAGGGCGCTTCGCGTTCGACGTCGTTTTGCGCTTGCCCTTGCCCTTCGAGGGGAACTCAGCCGCCGCTTCGAGCGACTTGGCTGCTCCATAGAAGGGGTAGGGGAGGGCCCTTATCGGGGTACCTGTGTCGCCCTTCTCTCTTCCCTTCCTCTTGGAGGCCACTGTCTGGGTGCTTCTGTCGGACTTTTCTGCACACTCCACCCTCTTGGCGTAAGCCTGCTGTTCCTGTCTTGCGACACGAACAGCCTTCCGGAGCACCAGCAGGCTCTGTTTCAGCTCCTTGCTGATATTTTGCTTCGCGTTAGTGAGCTCGATTATAGTATCGAGCTGCTCCACCACTTTACGTATCGCGGATAGTGGCCCGTCTAGCGCGTTGGTAGGGCTATTTTCTACCACTGCTGGGGGGTCACTGGTGCTGTCGGATACAGCCCTCGTCGCTCCACTACTCTCCCCACTGGGGGGAGACCCCATCAAACCACCTGTAGCAAAGGGGTTCGGCACCTCTGTTTGTTTGTTTTTGTTTTTCACGTCGCTCATTGATCCCACGAGTCGCGCGAGAAAGAAAGGTCCGCCACGCCAGAGCTCCGCAGTAACGTGGTAGGGGGCGCTTACTGTGGGGGTTGCCCAGGTACCCCACAGGCTCCGTTAACGATCGAGCATCTTTTTCTCCCCCTCGATCACTCATCCCTCGGCACGGTCGCTTCACGCCTTGGAATTAGGGTTATGACCTATTCTGCTTTGGGTGGTGACCGCGGCGCAGATCATCACAACCATCCTCCTTTACCAAGGCTTTCGACCTGTAGCTCTGGTTCTCAATAGTTCCAAGTACGTAGGTTATTACAGACATGCTACTATTGAGATCCGCCGTTCACTAGCGGAGTCAATACCGAATTTAGGAGTGTGGAATCGAACAGAGTGAATGAATGTTCGTGTGAGTGATCAGATAAGATTGTTAGGGGTTAATTCGAAGTGTTTATCGTAATGTGAAATTATCAAGTAGGCCAGTGATTGAGGTTGAATGAATGGGATAATTGCATGAATGTCTTTGGATTGAAACCCCAGCACACGCGAATAGTACTGGTACCGTTGGGACACAAAAGACATATCTGGACACTCGATGAAAAGAACAATGTAATGCCGACAACCGTTCCCCTGCAAGTTGAAATATTGAAAATTGTCAATGTCACTTGCAGAATTTTGGGAATTTCGAGTTGTGACCGATCTTGTTTTCGGATTGGATTTAGGGTTCAACCCATAGCCGAATGATGACGATGGCTGATAGCATCTCGCTTCGCGTATGCTGTCAGTATTATCAGACCAAACACAGGCAAACATTTCACCGATGAGGACATCCGGTCGATTAGTTTTTTGATGAATGATTTATAAATTGCAGAAGAAATGATTAGGTGTAGTTAGTTTCCTTTTTGTTTATTTATTTATTTTATTTCGTTTATTATTGTATCGGTGTTAGGTGTTGTTGCCAATTTTTCTGCACCCGGTGTGGGCGAGATTGAAACCCGCCAGGGTATCAGTTTAGCACTGGGTGGAAATATACCTATTCGTGCGTACTCTCTCCGTAGAGTATATTGTTTACGTTAAAGTTATGCTCACCGCTGTTCGGTACCGTTCACTTTTTCTTGTAATTTTTTGTATAGTTTCGCGTTTGTGAACGGTTTTGTGCGTGCAGATAGGTGTAGTAATTTTTGTTTGACAATTGTGAGTTAATAACATAAGGTTTAGTTAGGTAACCGCTCTTCTCTCGCTGTAAAAGTGGTGTGACTATACTGTGCCATAGCGATGACAGCTATGCGGCGGTACGTTTTTTTGGTGTTTGCAAATCCAAGTAATGTTGATCCCATTTGAATATGTATTACATGATTCGAACATCATAGGGTTGCAAGTTTATATGGGAATTTGCTGTATGAGCACACTCTTCAACCCGTAACTCCAGAACCCGAGGTCCGATCAACTAAAAATAAATAGCATCTTTTGGGAGCGTTAAACCGTCCGTTTGAAACTAAGTTTGTGTAAATCGGTTCAGCCATCTTTGAGAAAATTGAGTGACATCATTCAACACACACATACACACACATACATTTGCCGATCTCGACGATCTGAATCGAATGGTATATGACACTTGGCCCTCCGGGTCGTCGCATACGGACACACAACATCGAACCACAGCTGACCTAAAGAACCACAGTCTTGAATTGTTCGGTAGCATCGAACAATTACTTAATGACGTAAAACAGTCAATGCAAGTCGTCCATAAAAAGAACGAAAGCATATGCAGTAAACTAGGTCAGCATTTTCATTCTTGTGAGAATTGGTTACAAAATTAGATCGAAACCATCAGCATATCGACTAAAATAATATCGGCCAATATGAATCATAAAATTGATGAAAAGTTATCACACCTCGAGAACGAACTGCTTTCCACTAAATATTGTGATCCGAACCCTCTTGCCAATTCCGACCTATTGGAGAAATTGAAGGAAGAAGTGAAAGCTATTTCCATTGCAATCTCCAACATGACAACACCAGAAAATGGTATGAATCAATCAAAATCACTGGCTGAAGAATTAGCGGAAAAATAACACGCTACAGTAATCCAGCAGAAAATAGATCATACGTTTCCAGGCTGGCGATTTTTGGGTGATAAATGGCAATGGAAACAGGATTGGACAAAATATGACGTCAAACAATGCATTCGACGACTTCAGGAAAAGCTGCTGATAAGGCAAAACGCAACCGAAAACGTCGTAAGCAGTCAAGTCAACGTGACAACGATCGCGCTAACAATCATCATCATAACGACAGTGGTAAGACGTCAGACAAATTACTGCTTGCCACGGCGAAAAAACAATTTTCCGTTCCTCCCACAACCACCGAACATCCGATTGCACCAGCAGTAAAACCAAATTTCATAAACTTTAAAAAAGGCGACACCATCAACCCATATCGTTCAGATAACAAAAACATTCAACCCAAATAAATGGAAGTGACACCTACCGGTGGCGAAAATAGTTTAAACACATTGGCAACCACATCTCAACATTCGAACACGTACAGCCAATTTGAACTGGACCCCTTGTGCCCTCCCATCGTACGCCTCACGTCACAATCAACGAATGGCGACGGTCGCTTTTTTTAAAGGCTAGACTTGCTCAAACTGATGATCTTATTCTCAGATGATTGATTTGCGCTGATCAAAAAACATGTTTATTGTTTTTAATTGCTTCGGAATGGCAAGACTCATTTCACAGAAGATATTTTTCGTATAGGGCACCTTCTTTTATTTCGAAATCTAGGCCAATCAATAGGAAATCAATAACTGCTAAGTGGTGCGACTTTTGTCGACTTGAATAGATGGTAAATGTATGAAACCCTATTAACAACAGTAAATCAAAGCGAGAATGGCAGTAAATCCGAGCAGGTTAATCACATTTCCTCTCTTGCTTTTCTGAAAATTGGTTTCGACCTTTATGTCGTTTGCCTACTATTCTCTAATGCATATCAAGGCTCCTTGCTTTCCTGTAAACTATGGAGTTTTGCTGAATTTTCCGATCACCAATAATTACAAATCGCCCTATTTGAAGCAGTTCACCAAGTCAAAAACTAAATCGCTGTTCGTTCTTTTATAGATAAGTGAATAATGGAAATCAATCAGAATGTCGCTAATAAAACATTAACTTATAGAATTATTATGATGATGGCCCCACCTCATTCCCACACAAAGGTGTTATCTCAACGATTTATCTAGAAGGAAAATTAATATAATTAAACGTTATCTTGCAGACCGATATTTTGAACCAGATCCCCCTGCAGAGTTAACATATTTGTCATAAAAAATTGTATGGTACCGAAAATACCGGTACTGGCTTTTGTTCAGTACCGGTATTACGGTACCAAAAATGGGTAGGTATTCCCGGGTATCGGTACCGGTATTACCGGTACCACAACCCTATTCGCGAACCAAAAATAGTGAACATTGTACGCCTATAACTGACATATATGAAGAACCAACACCCATCTATTTGCGTGGAAGGAATGACGCCGACCAGTATCAAAATGACGCTCGCATCCGAAGGACTACCCACAGCTCCTGACCATCTCCTATGCATTTTCTTCGAAGTCTATCAGGAATATGGGCTAAACCCAGACGAAGCAGCAGCAGATCTCGACTATGCAAAATTTTTATCAAGCGAAAGAACCAGGCGCCTTCAACAACTCCGCGAAGGTACGCATAAATTTGGAACGTCGAGTTTTAGGAAGTAACGACGCCCTCTATAGAGGAAGAAAATATAACTGTAAGTAATTTAAATACTCCAAAACCTTCATCGCATCCACAACAGAATTCGACTGAAATTTTAGTCTATTGCCAAAATTTTAATCGAATGAAAAGCCCAGCCAAAATGAAAGTAATCCAACAAAAAATAATTTCATCTTCTTTCAATATAATTCTCGGAACAGAAGGTACCTGGGATTAAAGCGTTAGAAGCGAAGAAATTTTTGGAAATCAATTTAATGTATTTCGGCATGACCGAAATTTGTCTCTTTTTCAGAAAAAGTCTGGAGGAGGAGTAATTATAGCCATAAACGCAGACTTTCCTTCAGAAGAAATAGAAACCATGAAGCATATAGAATTTGAACATATATGGACGAAAGCAGTAATATCAGGAGAAGTGCACATATTCTCCTCTGTGTACTTTCCACCTGAAAATACTCACAAAAATCATTTGAACTATTTTTTCAAACTGTAGAATTTGTCATGTCAAACACGGAACCTGAAGTAAAACTGTATATTTATGGCGACTTTAATCAACGTAACACCAACTTCATCGTAGACATTGAAAACTTACTCCCATTCGTAGGCGAAAATGAAACACTTCAATACTTCTTTCACAAAATATCAGAATTTGGCCTGCACCAAATCAAGCATGTAAAAAAATAGACAAAATTCATATTTACACTTCTTATTCACAAACTGGACTGAAAACTTCTGTCTTAATGCATCTTTAACTCCATTATGGAAAAATAAAGTATTTCACACAGCAATCGAATATTCTTTCATCAAAACTCTTCCCCGAACGACTTGGAGTATGAGGAAGTGCCGGAATACCATAAAACCGACTTCGAAGAAGTCAAACGTATTGAGTATAGTAGGAAATGTCAACGAAGCAGTGAATTAAATTAAATTCTATTTAATTGTAACGAATTTAATCTCTAAAACAGTTCCAGTAAAAAAAAGAACAAGAACTCATGGCGGCCACAGCCTGTGTGGTTCAACCAATATCTGAAATATTTAAAAAATAGGAAACAAAATGCGCATAAAATTTACAAGAAAGAACGTAGCATTACAAATCGGCAAAACTTTTTGGATATTTGCTCCCAACTCTACATAGGCATTAACACTGCACATGAAGAATATAATCGTGAAATCGAGAATGAAATCAAGACCTGTCCAATGAATTTCTTTAATTAAGTGAAAACGAAATTGAGAAGTAGCAACTTTCCGTCCCAAATGCATTTTGACGGACATGTAAGGAATAACAATACTGAAATTTGCAATTTATTTGGAAAATTCTTTTAAGAAGTCTATACTTCATATTCCGAAACAGATCGCGACCGCGACTACTTTTCATTTATACCTGAATTTTCAAATGACATATCCGTCCACGAATGAATGAATGTGAATATTGGTCGGCTTTTCGGCCATCTATGGGAGCTGTCCATCAATGTCAGCTTCTTTCTCCGAACAGCCTAGATAAGCCGTGTAGTGTCGGTAGTGGTTGTTTCAACCGGCTAAGAATTACACTACGGACTACCTGTTCCGGTGGTAACACCAAACAGGGAACCCCAATTCCATAGTGTCATGCGACCCGTGCTATAGGTAAAATTGTTGAGGGGGTTTAAAATATTCTCAAAGGCGAACGGAGCCTGCGAAAAGCAGGGCGAACTCCCCAGTAACTGGCTGTGGTCCACTAGGAGGTTGATAACTCTATTATCTTTCTCTGGACAAAACCAGCTTAGAGGCCGTGAAGTATGTCAACCAAGAATTGATCCACTGGGTTCCTGTTTCCATGTCGTTTGCTGTACAACAAGTGCTGATGATGAAATGTGTATGTAGTGCTGTAATCGAATATGGTTAGAGTAGCACAAATTAATCTTCAGCATAAACGTACAGCAACTATGAATCTATTTCGCCTTGTGCAGGAAGGGAAAGCTTCCATAGCTTTGGTTCAAGAACCGTATTTCCATAAAGGAAACTTCTATGTTGGAAAGCTACCTAACCCCGTCTTCGTAGCTTTTAACAAAAATGGCATGACAAATCCACATGAAATGCCTCGTGCATGTATACTTGCGAAAAGTGCAATTGACGCTTGTCTTATATCGGACCTCACAACTCGTGATATTTGTACTGTCATGGTAAATATGACTGTTGACAACATAAACAAGAAATACGTCTATTGTTCGGCATATTTGCCGCATAATGAACCATCACCTTCTGATGATTTCAAAAGGGTTGTATCATACTGTGGCAGAAATGGGTTTCCTCTCATAATCGGCAGTGATGCAAATTCCCACCACATAATTTGGGGCAGCTCTGATATCAATTTGAGAGGCACCGAATTGATGGAATACTTAAGTAGTACAAATCTGCACATTCTTAATGCAGGAAACCGCCCAACTTTTGCACGAGCTGGCAGAGAAGAGGTGTTAGATGTAACTCTCTGCTCTGACAGTATTACGCATGAGTTGACAAACTGGCTCGTACCAAACGAGCTCGAACCGTCGTTATCTGATCATAAGTACATCGTCTTTGATCATTTAAACGTCTCGCTAGATATCGTCATCTATCGTAATCCCAAATCTATGAACTGGGACCTCTACGAAGAGGGCTTGGCGACTAGGTTTCATGGGTATCTTCCGACGATTGAATCTCCAAGTGATTTGGATGAGGTCGTGGATAAAACAAACTCACTCATAGTAGCAGCATACCAAGAGGCTTGTCCGCTTCGAGTTATGCGTGCTTCTAGAGGAACACCTTGGTGGAATACCGAACTTGTTCGACTGAAAAAGTTATGTAGGAGAGCTTGGAATCGCAGACGCAGGGACGGGTCGGAGGCATTTAAGTTGGCTCGAAAAGCATACAGAAATGCCCTTCAATCCCCTGAGCGAAGTGGTTGGAAAAGCCTCTGCACAATTGTCTGAAGTCGCAACGAGACTAGTAGATTAAATAAGTTACTTTCGAAATCGAAAGACTTTCATGTCAGTTCCATTAGAACTGTTAATGGTGAATACCCGTCTGACGAAGATGTAGTACTCAACTGTCTTTTTGACACACACTTTCCAGGTTGTACGGAGCCATCACTGACGACTGCCCCTGAGTTCTTTTCAGGCAGTTCTGATTCTTGGGCATTTGCTCGTAGAATTGTGACAACCGAAACGATCAAATGGGCGATTGAAAGTTTTGCTCCGTATAAGTCTCCATGAAAGGACGGAATTATTCCAGTTCTACTACAAAAAGGATATGAACACTTCAAGCATATTTTGAAAATGGTTCTTACTTGCAGTCTTGCAACAGGATACATTCCATTAGCGTGGCGGGAAACTTATGAGGAGGCAAAGAGCTTTAGACCGATCAGTCTGACCTCCTTCCTTCTCAAATCAGAGGAACGTTTAATCGACCACTACATTCGGGATGGTAGCTTGGGCGAGCACCCGCTGCATGCAATGCAACATGCATATCAGCGGGGGAAGTCTACTACCACCCTGTTACACAATGTTGTCTACAACATTGAAAAAGCTTTTTCACAAAAGCAATCAAGTTTAGGAGTTTTTCTCGATATTGAAGGTGCTTTTGACAACATGTCTATCGAATCCATTTTGAAAGCAGCATGAGATCATGGAGTACCTTCATATATCACGAACTGGATACACGCAATGCTTAGCAACCGACATCTGTGCTCATCGTTAAGACAAGTAGAGATGAGGAAACTGAGTGTCTGCGGATGTCCTCAAGGTGATGTGCTGTCACCACTTCTATAGAACCTTGTCGCCGATAGCTTGTTGAGAAAACTAAATGAGCTTGGGTTTCCGACGTATGGTTTCGCCGATGATTATCATATAATGATCACCGGTATTTGCATTAACACACTTTTTGATTTGATGCAACAAGCCCTTTGTGTTGTTGAGCGGTGGTGTCTTCATGTTGGACTATCAGTTAATCCAAATAAAACCTCAATGGTGCTTTTCACGCAACGAAGGATTACAACCGGAGCTCGTCCATTGCAGTTTTTTTGACTCTGAAATTATTGTCGAAGATCAAGTTAAGTACGTTGGGGTAATTCTCGACTCAAAATTTAATTGGACAGCTCACATCGATTTCAGGATCAAAAAAGCCAAAGGCCATGCAGGCCAATGTAGACGGGCTTTCGGCAAATCTTGGGGACTCAAACCCAAGTACATTCAGTGGATCTACACAACAATTGTTAGACCAATACTGGCATACGGGTGCCTTGTTTGGTGGCAGAAGGGAGAAGTCATGACAATCCAATCAAAGTTAAACCATCTTCAGAGGATGGTCTTGAATGCGATGACTGGTGCGTTCTCGACAACACCTACTGCTGCTCACGAGGCACTCTTGAACTTAAAACCACTACATGTGTTTCTGAAACAAGAAGCACTTTCTTGTGCATACCGTCTTAAGGTTACTGGGCTCTGGAACAGTAACCCAATAGATCGTGTAACTAGCCACACAAGACTGTGGCCCCAAATGGTTACTTGGGATGAATATACACTTGCTCTCAGTGACCTTACAATCACATGTAGTTTTCCTTCTAAAACTTTCATTGTGAGAATTCCTCTTCGTGAGGAATGGCTGTCTGGCTGGATGGAGCGACAACTTGAAGAATACGTAGTTTGTTATACGGACGGTTCTTTGTTGGAGGGCCGAGCCGGTGCTGGTGTCTATTGTCATGAGATGAGATTAAACCAATTTCATTCGCTTGGTAGATACTGTACCGTATTCCAAGCAGAAATCTTTGCGATTCTGTGTGGCGTACAATCCGCACTTCAACAGGGAATTGGCGGTAAAAGAATCTATTTTTGCTCTGACAGTCAGGCTGCCCTGAAAGCACTTAGTTCGGCAGATTCGAGATCGAAATTAGTAATCGCATGTCGAACTCAAATCGAAGAACTTATCGTTTCAAATGCTATCTACCTTCTATGGGTACCCGTTCATTCCGGTATTACTGGAAATGAATGGGCGGACGAATTGGCTAGAGCTGGCGCTGCGACTGATTTCATTGGTCCAGAACCAGTTCTATCACTGTCAATAAATTGGATAAAGCACAAGATTCGCTCTTGGGCTGCATTCGAACATGCCAACCATTGGCGTAGCTTGCAAACTTGCGTTCAAACAAAGGCTTTTCTGCCGGATGTGAGTCCGAAAATGTCAAGAAATTTGTTGCATTTTTCCAAGCACAACTGCAGTATTCTGGTCAGGGCACTGACTGGACAATTATCACATGGCTCAATTATATGACTCAATTATCACATGGCTACTATTCAGCGCGCTGAGTATTATTCATGTGATCTTTGTGAATCCGATTACGGAACATCATATCATTTGATATGCAATTGCCCTGTATTAATGCAATTGCGCATCCGGATTTTTGGTTCTCCATACATAGATGAACCTATGTACAGAGAGCTGAAATTTAAGGATATGCTTTTGTTCCTAACCCAGTGTGGTAAAGAGCTATAGTTTTTTAGCCGTATTTGAATGACAATATCTCTTCGGGGGTGTTGTCGTTCTGTTATCTCAATATCCCCTCGGGGGTGTTGATATATCCGCTCACTGTTTGAGTAGAGGTTCTAAATCCCTCCGGGGGTTGGAAGTTTTATTTCTGCTGTTGTAGCACCTGCAGATCGTTCAGCATCACTCCGGGGGTGCAGAATGCTCTGTTTTAATTGTTCTGTGTCGTTGTTTTCCTTACCCCTAACCTTACAACTTCCCTAATCCTTCCCATCAGGAGAATGATGAAAAGACGATTCTTGGCAAGGCACAAATCTCCGATCAACATGGGGAACGTGCCATTTGAGCCAGACGCTACTGATTCCTGATTCCTATACTTCATATTCCGAAACAGATCGCGACCGCGACTACTTTTCATTTATACCTGAATTTTCAAATGACATATCCGTCCACGAACTATCTGAACACGAAATTACCACTGCACTAAAAAACTTAGACGCATCAAACGGACCAGGACCGGCTGGATAGCACCAATATTTTTAAAAAATCTAGCAGAAGAACTTGCTCTACCAATACTACATATTTTCAAATGTCACTGAAAAATGGAAAATTCCCAGAAATATGGAAATCATACTTTTTAGTGGTAATTTTTAAATCAGGCGCTAAATCGGACATCCGAAACCATCGTGGGATTGCCATTACATCATGCATTCCAAAATTATTCGAAAAACTAATAAATTACAAAATATTTCAGCAAATCAAAAATCAAATAACAAGCAAGCAACATGGCTTTTATAAAGGCCGCTCAACAAAATCAAACCTTTCAGAATTTGTAACATTTACTGTAAATGCAATGGAAACCATGTGGAAACACACTACACAGACTTTAGCAAAGCATTCGATCGTATTGACATACCTTTAATACTCTTCAAACTGCAAAAATATGGCATAGAAAATATACTATTGAAATGGCTCGAATCATATTTAACGAAACGTCAACAAACAGTTCGCTTTCAGAATATACTCTCGGAACCAATTTCTGTCACCTCTGGTGTACCCTAGGTTTCCCACTTAGGCCCTTTTATTTTTATTTTGTACGGAAATGACATTACCTTTATACTCAAACATCTTAAAGTGCTTAGACCGGCAACAATTTTGACTTTTTTTTCGGAACACTTTTAAATCAAACGGTAATTGGCTTCACATTCCATTTGTCAAATATGAGCTTTTTCTGAAAACTCTTGTTCATCCACAAGAGTCTTTATGTTTGTATGTGAAAATATTTGAAAAATAGGCAAAAGAAACAATAAATTCATTAAAAAATGTCAGTGTCATCTTGTGCATTCCGCAAACTGCAGATATATAGCTTAAGGTGTAAGGATCAGCATTGCTGAAGACTGCAAGTTGATCCAATTTCGCAGTAAAAAGATATTGTCATATAAAGTTATGTGTTGCCTCTCTTTCTCGCACATGCTTAGTATAGGCCAATTCGAAAAAATCGGTTGGTCTTCAAAGTTCAATAACTTTGTTGGAGAACTTCCAATTACTATGTAAATTTCAACAAAGCTGTTATAAAACAAGCTGTGTAACTAGAGGTTTTGAGGTATGCAGAGTTATTGTGGATTGTTCTATTTGATTTGAAGTTTTTGTTTCCGAGTTTCCATATATATTACTATAGAAACTTGAAACCTCTTGTGGGTGAACTAGAGCTATCGGATAAAGCTCATATTTTGCGTATGATTTTTGCATCCAATTACCTTTTGAATTAGCAGTGTTCTGCAAAAAGTCAAAATTGTTGCCGGTCTAGCTTATATATTCAGATGACTTGAAACTTTTCATGGAAATAAGAAATGTAAAGGACACTGAAATATTCCAAAACGAAATCAATCTATTCCACACGTGGTGTAGCAAAAGTCTACTCCAACTTAACGTAAAGAAATGCAACTCAATAACCTTCAGCAGAAAAATTTCAAATGTTCCCATAGACATAAACTTAGGCAGCCAACTTGTAGAAAAATGCAAAATTGTACGAGATTTAGGCGTAATCTTAGACTCCAAGCTCACATTTGTGGAACATTGTAATACAATAATAAATAAAGCAAATAGTGTGCTGGGCTCTATTAAGCGTTTCACCTACAATTTTGAAGACCCTTACACAATAAAATCATTATACAATACATATGTCAGGCCAATTTTGGAATATTGCAGCATAGTATGGAACCTATACACTGTCCTGTACGAAGAACGCATCGAATCAGTCCAAAAACAATTTATTTTGTACGCACTTCGAAAACCAAACTGGACGACATTTCCTCTTCCATCGTATAAAGCACGTTGCAGGTTCATAAATATACAAACACTCAAAGAACGCCGCCGAATTTGCCGTGCTTTGCTTTATCAACGACATTATTTCTCAACATGTACCTAGCCAACAACTAAGAACTCGTAATTTATTCCAAGAACTCTTTTAGGACAAACTATGCTAAAAATAGCCCCATCAATAGAATGATGCGTCATTATAGTGAAAATTGTGCAATAATTGACCTTTCTATGTCTAGAAAACAAATTAAATATGGACTTAACCGTAGAAATAATGCATAGTATAAAATGGGAGCTAATTGGCTCACGAAACAAACATCGTTACTGAGAAAACTTCCGCTCCCAGAGAACACTCAATCAGAGTAAGATAGCCGAATAATATACGAGTATTTGTATTTACTTATTTATTCAATAGACTTGTACAGTCTTATTGAAAACTTAAAACTAATTAACATTCGAATTTTGGGATAAACAATATTGCAACAGAAAAACTTAATTACAACAAAATTATTTACAAACAAAATTTTAATAGCAAAACACAATCAGCAAGAACACATTTTAATACTGAAGAATTTTGACAACATTAACTTGATATTGGCTTAAGATGTTGGAGTGCCATCAGAAGTATCCTGGTGGGACAAAGTAGACGGTTGGCATCCCTGGTCGATCATTGCAAAGATCCCGAAATTCTCTAAATCGCACTCCGTACGACCAAGTACTTGACGAGAGAGCGCTTTTTTCAAGCTTGCATCTAGGTCTACCTTGAATGAGACGTAATACAGCGTAGCAACATCCTGCCTACTCGGAACAAGCTTTTTCACTTCTACAGAACCATTCACGTTTAAGCCATCACTAACAAGTACCGAAACTTCATGCTCGGTGACGTCGCTTTTTATGTTTTAAAGATATACCTTATTCTTGTTTACGACGAATGCGAGATTCGACGGAGTTTTGCAACTGAGCTTTCGTTGCATTGTCAGGGTAAATACAGATTTGTTTATTCAACAAACTCACTCATTATAGCATTCAATGTCTCGACACTTTGCTTCAGACATTCAATTCACTATAGCGCTGTTTCTCTCGCATATCATAGGTGGCTTTTATCAAACTGACTGTATTGCGAAATTTTATGCTCTCCAGCAGGTCACGGCAGTCATTACACATCCAAATAACATTTGAGCCATTGCAGGCAGATAATTCCTTTTCCGTTAGGCCGAACCCATCACAGAAGCCTTCTCAAACTGCTGGCTCAGATTCACCCAGAATCGTTTTACACTTTCCACACGGTTTATCCACTCAGGGGCGGCGAAACACTTTACGCCCAAGTGGGTAGAAAGCATAGGGTGAGGGGTCCATTAGTGAGGATTGTTTCTCTTTTCGCAATGCACACGCTTACATTACATTCACATTAAATCACGTTCGTTTATGCAAATGGAATTGTGGTACATCGATGTTTTCAAATGTGTGTAGTGCGAGATACATGCGTTGCGCATCTAAATTTTTTGAAATGGTTCAATATTTCGAGTGTGTAATTACCCACTCGGTTATTTTCGAGTGGGTAGTACTACCCATACTACCCACGCTTTCCGCCGGCCCTGTATCCACTAACTGATTCATGACGAGGTAGTAGTATTATCAACACAATAAGACGGAACAATTGATTTCGGCAGCGAGTGATGTAATCGAATTATTTCGAACAGTTTTGCGAAGTAGCAAATTATTGCAGTCAAAATGACAGTAGAGGTCAGTGCTACGAAATTTCAAAATCAGTTATCTATTTCTGCTTGCATTTACCGAAACCGACAAGATTCAACGCCATTCCATTCATTCATTTTCCAGCTGACTGATATTTCATGCTGAATCGAATGTTTGAGTGCAGAGGAAATAAAAAGAGTAGTAGATCTCAATAAAGCGGGGAGCTAAGTGGCTCAAGGAAGCGGGTATATGTGTCGAGAGAAATTCCTCCGTCGGGGAACTCTCAATGAGAGAAAGGGACTATCCGAATAGATCGTGATAATGCCGGGAGTTGAATGACTCACGGAAACAGAAGCTAAATGGCTTGTGGAATCAGCATCTATACGGCTGACTGGGACGACAGCTAAACGGCGATGTAATAGATGGGGTACAAGAAGCATAAGAAGAGTCGCGAGTTAAATCAAACCTCAAAGGTCGAGCCATTTCATGGACCAAACGAGGCTCCGAGATACAGCAGAAGAAAGGTGGGACTAAAGCACAACGCCCCCCCCACCTTGATGCAGTTCCGTGGAGAAGAAGGGTGAAAAAGAGAGTGTTTTTAATGGTTGGGCACGAAAGTGAATCTTGAGTCCAACACAGTGCCAATACACTACAGGCCAGGCTTTTGAAGCTTTTAACACTTAATTTAAAAACACGCACACATATTATATTGTCTGAACTCGACGAACTGAGTCAGGTGCTCGTTTAGAAAGTCGGAATTCCGAGCGAACTCATAATCTTTCTATATTTGAAAGGCACAAAACACCGTAGTATATTGAAAATGGACTTTTCATCAATGATGGATGAAGTCGATTGGCCATCAAACGTAACCGTTCCCTACGCATTTTGGTCGAAAATGAAATGCCCAGAGGATGTTCGATTCGCATTTGCACGCTGAAATACAACTAAAACTACTGTGAGAAAAATACGAAAACCATTCATAAGGCTCAATGAAAAAGTAAATTTTGAACAGTGTATTTATCGGCTTGCCGTTTTTCTTTATGCATTTATGTACTTTCCAAAACAGGTTTCCTGGATAGGTATTGAGCTGTTTTTGAACTTACGTTTTTATGTTTATTAGTTCAACATTCATTTGCTTTCCCGCCGTAAATAATGGGGATATTCCCTAATAAAAAATCAAACAGTTTATATGATTTCACAAGAAAACATATTTGGCGTAAAGTAGCCTTCCTTCCGGATCAGAATTCAAGCTTAATTATAACAGATAGAAATTTTGGTAGTGCAGTGTTATAAATTTTGTCTCGTTAGTAGTTAAAATATCAAAGAATGATAACAAGTAACAACGCGATATATCTTTGCATTTTTTGTCGTGTGTTTCTGATCGGGTTTGGGGGCACTTTATGCCAATTTTTAGTTCTTCATATCTCACAATTAACCTTGATTTTCCAAAAGTTCTTACTGTCTTTGAAGATACTTCTACCATAGTAAAAAATAAAGCACCGCAGTATATTGGAAAGGGATATTAAATATTGGGCATGGATTGAAATTGAATATGAAATTTTCATCAATGATGAATGAACTCGACTGGCTATCAAACGTAACCCTGAAACACAACTAAAACTATGTTACTATGTTTTATTTGCCGCAAGTTTCTACTGTATCGATTTTTTTGGCTATTTTCGGCAAATTTGAGACTAAGAGAAATGAAACCAATGAAATTGAAAGACGAATAGGTATTCTAGAGCAAATCAGTTATAAACTTAGAACGCAAAACTAGGACTATGCAGGCTCTGTTTCTAGGTCACCCTCACCGGAAATCCTGCTAAAGTCATCGGCAGATGCCATTTCACACCCGTGTATAATGAAATGAGGACTAAACCCAGTGAAGGAATGAACGGTAGTATTTAGGATGCGCTCCACATCGGTGATGTGGATATCCCAGTTGCGCTGCTCGGTTCGAGCATATGCCCGGATTGCGGTGTTTATCGAGCGATTTGTTCGCTCCACTGGGTTAGCCTGCGAATGATAGCGGGAGTTCAACCAATGTTTGACGTTGGTTTCTTTTATGAATTGACTGAACTCCTTCGAGGTGAAAGTGGAGGCATTGTCGCTTAGCAGCATTTCCGGGTTACCATGGCGATTGAACCACTGTTCGCGCAGTATCGTACAGAGTGACGTACTAGCGATTTTGCGAACTGGGGTTAACATTACGTACTTGCTGAAGATGTCTAGAACGACAAGCAAGTGTTGATTGCCAGATTTGCTTTTTGGAAGAGGACCAATATAATCCACAGAAACCATTCGCCATGGTGCATTAGTCGCACGCGACTAACCCATTTCGGGCTGAACTGGGACGAACTTTGATTTCCTTGCACGTCCCGCATTCTCGAATAAACTTTCGTATTTCCGATCCTATACGAGGCCAGTAATATCGCAACTGCACTTCGTGGATCGTTTTATCCTATCCCACGTGAAGCAAATTCTCGTGGGTACGTTGGATCAAATCTTGACGGAACTCGGGTGCTGGGACGAGTTTCCAACTGAACCGCGAGTCGCACGGAACAACTTTCGAGTTTACATACTTGAAAAGTTTATCATTTTCTACTCTGAAGTCTGCATAATCGTCAGGATTTTGGATAACTTTGGACTTCATGGAACAGTACCAGTCTGAGGTGGACAAAGCTGAAACGGCTGCTACGGCCCGGGATAACGCATCTGGAACGACATTGTCCTTGGCTTTCCGGTGCTCAATAGACATGTCGTAAAGTTGTAATTCTAAACTCCAACGACTCAAACGTGAACTGGTTTTCCATTTAGTCTTCAGTATCCATGTAATCGCTGACGAATCAGTGACCAGTCGAAAATGATAACCTTCCAAGTAATCTCGGAAGTGTTCAACCGCCATTATTACCGCCAGACCTTCCTTTTCAGTTGCATAATAGTTCCTTTGGGGATAGGTCAGTTTGCGCGAAAAGTATGCAACTACTTTCTCACCCTCGGGATACTCCTGCTCCAGAACAGCAGCGACTGCTACGTCACTAGCGTCTGTCTGAAGGATGAACTCTTTGGAGAAATCTGGTGGGACCAAAACTGGAGGAGTGTCTAGAAGTTCCTTAATTTTAAGGAACGCGAGTTCTGCCTCGGAGTTCCAAACGAAGCTCTTGGTTTTCGTTTTGAGCAGATCGGTCAAGGGAGCAGTGACCTCACTGAACCGATCAATGAAGCGGCGGTAATAATCGCACATACCGAGGAAACGACGAAGTTTCGTCACGGTAACCGGTCTCTCGTAGTCGAGAATCGGCTGAATTTTGTCAGGGTTGACCTTGAGACCGTCCCGATTCAACAAATAACCAAGAAACTTTAGTTCAGGGACTCCAAAGCGGGATTTTTCCAAATTGATGGTTAGGTTGGCTCTTGCTAGACAATCGGCCACTGCTTTGAGCAACTGTATGTGATGCTCGAACGTTTCGCTTACTACGATTGTGTCATCTAGGTAGACGAAAACATAAGGTTCCCATTTACCTCGTCCTAGAACCTGGTCCATCAGTCGCGCCAGAGTAGCGGGGCTGTTGACGAGACCAAATGGTAGACGAGTAAATTGGAACATACCGCTGCCGGGAACACTGAAAGCGGTATATTTGCGACTATCCTTGGCTAGGGGTACCTGGAGAAAGGCCTCCTGCAAGTCTATGGTAGGCAGGTACTTCGCCTTGGGTAAGCCGCCCAATATTCGCCCAGGGTGGGGCAGAGGGTATGCATCCCGTACAGTACGCTCATTGAGAGGCCTAGCGTCTAGACAAAGGCGAATAGAGTCGTCTGGTTTCGTGACCGCCACAATATTAAGCGACCAATCCGAATCAGACTCCTCGATAATTCCCATAAACCGCCATCGGTCAATTTCTTCCCAGACCTTTGACCGGGGCTTTGGGCTCATGTGATAAGGATATCGGCAAACGGGTGCCGCACCTTGGAATTCATCTTTGATGAGAATCCTGTGCTCTGTGAATGAGGTTGGGCTTAGCTGTCCGGGTTCTACTGCCTTGAAACACTTCTTTACTTCTTCTACGCGCGCTAACTGTTCCGAAGTGAGTATCGACTCACGCGGTACTTCATCTTCTTCATCGTCTTCTGATTCCTGACCTGAGTTCAACAGAGCACAGTTTTGTATCTCAGGAGAAATCCCAAAGGCGCGCCAAAAGTCCATACCTAGAATGGAGTTGACGGTCAGATGCTCTACTACAAGAGTGCATAGGACCGTTGTCAAATTTTGAAAAGTATACGGAAGATACGCTTGTCCAATGATTGGTTAGGTTTGACCATTTGCAGACCGTAGTTCGAATGGTCGTTCCAAACTTTTCAAGGAACTTTTCGAAAACTTTCGGTATAGCTTTTTAGTCATAATCGTGGCGTTACTACCACTGCCGAGCAAGGCTTTGAAGGATTTGCCGTACACTGCGACAATTGCAAATGGACGGTTATCGAACGGGACGATGGTTGCGACAGACAACGAATTATCATAGTCCTCATCACGAGCCGGTCAAAAACTGTCATAAATCTGTGGATGAATTATTAGTTGTTCTTTGAAGCGCTGCTTTACTGCCAACTGCGACTTCAGTTGGTTCTGATCCCGTTTTTAGGCAGTAAGGGCAACGGGAAACATCAAAACCTATAAACGCACACACGATACAGAAGACCCGTTTTGGTTTCCGGCATTCCTCATATTCGTGTCCTTTGTCTCCACAATTGTAGCAGACGCCGAGCACGGGAGGACGATGCCTTTCCACCAAATACTTCAGACATATTACAGGTTTCTGCAGTGGTTCTATGGGTTTTTGATGGTTTCCCTCGAGATTATTTCCATCCTGATTCCCTTGCTGTTTTTTCTGGTTGTCAGGAGGCTTGCTTGAATCAAGATCTGCTGGTTAGGCGTTCTTGTTCCAAAACGTTTTGGATTTTGCGTTGCCGTTATTCTGTCCACCTCCCTATTGGTTTTGTTTATTTTGTTTTTGTTTGTTTTGTGGATGATTTTCAGAATGAGCAGCAGCTTCCCGAGAAGAACCGAAAACTTTCTGATAAATCGGCGTCTTGGAGGCGTCGATCGATTTACCAAGACTCATCAATTCTGAGAGCGTGTTCAATGGCCTTAGAATTAACATTTGTTTATAATCGGCTTTTAGGTTCCGCTTCAGCACATCGAGCTTTTCGCTCGGTGCCATTAGAACCGTCATAGCATGAAATATTTTTTCCATTTCCAGGAAATATTCCTGGAAAGATTCGTTACGCATCTGCCGGCGCTGGAGAGTCTTCATCTTGAGCTTAGCATCTAGTTCAGGATGTACAAAATTTACCTTGAGCTCGCATACGAGATGGTTCCAGTTAAACAACCGGTTTTGCGCACGCATAGCCTGATACCAGGTCAAAGCATTGACAGTGAACAAATGCATCGCAGTATTGAAAAGTTCGTCTTCGCACATTTGTTCATACGCAGCATAAGTCGCTACGGTGTCCAAGAATTAATTTAGTCCCGTTCCTTCATCAGTTCTAGCATACTTCCGAATTTTCCAATCAGCGACGCGTTGCGGGTTTCGCGAGTAATTCCTTGGGGCTGCCATCGATCCGTTTCCCGCGTTGGTAGATATTGAAAAGTTCGGATAGGATGGTCCAGCCCGCTGTCCGGTCCATTCAGGAACGTGAGGCTGGTTCTGAGTTTGGTACGGGGCTGTGAATCCGGTATTCTGTTTCGGTTTCTCGATTGGAAGTGATGGACATATATTTTGTTGACCCGAGAATCCTCCCTTCAACACGAATTGATCGGGACTGGGCGCCAGTGTTGGGCGAGGAATCTCTGGTGTATCACATGACTCGGGTACGTCAATCAAACGCAAATCTTCCAGATCGGTCTGCAGATCCATCTCGGGAGCGCTTTCCTTCTGATGTACTAGTGCCCGAAGTTCATTCACGGATTCACGAAGTGAGACAACTTCTTGAACCGTCTTTCTCAAAACTGACGAAATTGTTATTAGTGAAGCAATCCACCCATTACCGTCCCAGTAGCTTTTGAACAAGCATCAGACCCCTGAGACGCTAGGGGTTTATTATCGTCGGATTGCTGTCGTAATTGTCGAATCTCGTCCCTCATCTCGCACAAGACACGCAACAGGTCGTCTCCTACGAGCTGTTTGAAAAGAGATCCTTCGTTATCGGAAGTATTGGATCCCTGTGGAATTGCAGGTACGTCTGTACTCAGCAAATCTCCCAAAATTTCTCCATTCTCCCCTTCTTGGTTGTCGGGAGGAAGTGCTGCCTGTTCGTCATTAAAACGACTGTCATAAACTGCTAGAACTTCCTCCAGCAACCCCGAAATTTCCTGGTTGACCTCTCCTGCCGCATAATTTCGGATAACCTGGAGCCTAGACCCCAAATGAAGCAACCTTGTTCGGTAAATCTCCTTGTTTGGGCACCGGTACTGGAGATCTTCCTTGATTGTTAGTAATTTACCAAAGCAGATCTCCTTTTCTTCACCCACGTCACCCCGGAAATTGCGAACAAATTCCCTCCGAGACGACCGCTCATGCGACAAAATTCCCCGAAGACGCCGCTGCCGCTGGACACCCGAAAGATCCGAATCAGGAGAGATAACAATGCTTCGAGATAGCAACTCAAAATCCAGCTCATCGAAATGCAAATGATCGACGCGCATGAACACACACGCTTGGTTGAATTTCTCCAACGCCATCATAACTTGCGCTATATTGGAAGAAATCACCAAGACACAAAGCATGTAAGTACTGACACAGTATCAAATTCAATTTTTCGCCCACTAACGATTCCCTTAAAATTTCAGGAAATCGAGCTGCTCCAAAAATGTCTCAAATCGGATTGAGAATTCAAGGCAATTGGCCACCGCAACCGAATAAATGACAACAACTTTCCAACTACTCGTCCGGCAGACCAAACAGAAACAACGCAATCCACAAATTCGGACAAAAAAGGGAAAATACAAAAAATAAAAAAAAATGTATGAAAAAATATAAATAAACAATACGACCGCGGAAAAATATTGCGGAAGAAACCTCACCACTGTTCTACGAAAATCCTCGATTTAGTAGAAGCACCCCACACTCCGGAAAAAAAAATATTTTCCAAAATAGGAAAATATTGTTTTGCAATGTGTTTTGCGCTGTGCGCCAAATGCTCACTACTCGGGTTCTTGTTTGCCCGACAGACACTTCTTACCAGGGCGGGCGATTTCGAATCAAATAATAAAGTTTTATTTCGCATAATTTTGGGTTTGTGGTTAAACCTGGGATGGTTGGTTTGATTCCAGCGGGAATCATTTCGATATTTTTAAATTATGCGAAAGACATTCTTTGGTCCCTCTCAAACGTTTCTTTTCCAATGTACGAAGCGTTTTGAGGCGAAAAGGGACGAATATACAAATTTTTTGTCCGGAATGTCTGTGAGTGGGAGAAACGATGACGTGTTAAGCGGTATTGTATGTGTGCATGTATGAGTGTGGAATCGAACAGAGTGAATGAATGCTAGTGTGAGTGATTAGATAAAATTGTTTTGGGGTTAATTCGAAGTGCTTATCAGAATGTTAATGATCGAGCAGGCCAGTGATTGAGGATGAATGAACGGGAGTGTATGAATGTATTTGGATTGAATCCCCAACACAAGTGTGTGGTACTGGTATCGTAAGGACACGTAAGGCATTTGTGGACAGTTGACGATAAAACAAACAAAATAATGCCGACAACCGCTCCTCTGCAAGTTAGAACATTGAAAATCGTCAATGTCACTTGCAGAATTTTCGGAATATCGAGTTGTTACCAATCTTGTTTTCGAATTGGATTTAGGGTTCGACCCATAACCGAATAATGACAATGGCTGATAGTCTCTCGCTTCGCGTATGCTGTCAGTATTATCAGACCAAACACAGGCAAACATTTCACCAATGAGGATATCCGGTCGATTAGTTTTTTTTTGACATGAATTATTGAATTTGTATATTTATTTATTTATTCATTTCGTTCATTATTATTGTATCGGTGTTAGGTGTTAGGTTTAGAAAAAAATTGTTGCCAATTTTTTTCCACCCGGTGTGGGCGAGATTGTAACCCGTCAGGGTAACAATTTAGAACTGGGTGTAAATATACCTATTCGTGCGTACTCTCTCCGTAGAGTGTATTGTTAACGAATATTTATGCTCACCGCTGTTTCGATACCGTTCACATTTAGTTTGTAAATTTTTGCATAGTTTCGCGTTTGTGAACGGTTTTATGCGTTCAGATAGGTGTAGTAATTTTTGTTTTATGTTTGTATATAAGAAACATAGGGTTTAGGTAGGTCACCGCTCTCCTCTCGCTGTAAAAGTGATTGCTAACTATGCTGTACCATGGCAATGACAACTATGCGGCGGTGTGTTTTTTGGTGGTTGTTTGGTGGAGTGAAAAAGGCGGCCATCGAGTTAGAGAGTGACGAACCACGGCAGTGAACAGACGCCCAGAATAATCGATCCTTTTTCGGGACAGTTTCCCGCCACTAGTGCCAGTAAGGTAGAGTGCGCGCGTGCGACGGCAAGTTATACCGTCGAAAGTGCCGACCCGTGGCTCGGGCACACGTAAGTACGGTGTTGATTCGTCATAAGGGGATAGCTAATCGCTAAGGAGTGTTCTCGCTTCCCCTTATGGCGAATCAACACCGTACTTATGTATGTATGTATGTATGTATGTATGTATGTATGTATGTATGTATGTATGTATGTATGTATGTATGTATATATGTATGTATGTATGTATGTATGTATGTATGTATGTATGTATGTATGTATGTATGTATGTATGTATGTATGTATGTATGTATGTATGTATGTATGTATGTATGTATGTATGTATGTATGTATGTATGTATGTATGTATGTATGTATGTATGTATGTATGTATGTATGTATGTATGTGTGTATGTATGTATGTATGTATGTATGTATGTATGTATGTATGTATGTATGTGTGTATGTATGTATGTATGTATGTATGTATGTATGTATGTATGTATGTATGTATGTATGTATGTATGTATGTATGTATGTATGTATGTATGTATGTATGTATGTATGTATGTATGCATGTGTGTGTATGTGCGGATTTGTTAACAAAATGTCCACATCGGTTTCTCGGAGATGGCTGAACCGATTTTTACAAACTAAGATTCAAATGAAAGGTATAATATTCCCATAGGTTGCTATTGAATTTCATTTTCAATCGACATCTTGTTCCGGATTACGAGTTGAAGAGTATGGTTACAAAACAAAATTTGTTGATTTTTCCACATCGGTTTCTCGGAATTTTCTGAACCGATTTTGACAAACTTAATTTTAAATGAAAGGTCCATCAGCTGCTGTTGAATTTTGTGTGGATCAGAGTTCTGGTTCCTGATTTGCAGGGTGATACGTACGATCACGCAGCAAATCCCGATTCTAACGAATTCTGCGATGAATGTAAAAAGGTGAAATTTTTCCCAAAATGTAAACACAACTGTTGAATTTGTAGATCTAGGTCCACAACAGTCATTCAAAGTCTCTTTGGCCACCATCGACGGATCCTGAAGTATCCAAATTCAGAATAACGGTTATATTGGTTTCTCGAAAATGGCTAGACCCATTTGATCAACTTAGTCTCAAATGAAAGGTGTTGCGTCCCCGGAAACTGATATTAAATTCCATCTCCATCCGACTTCCGGCTCCGGAGTTACGGGTTGTGGAGTGCGATCACATAGAAAACTCCGATTCAAACCGATACCGCGATGAATGCAAAAACGTGCTCTTATATATACTTACCAAGTGTAATAAGAATGAAAGACATTTCCATAATGTTATATTGTACGAACCAGCTATTAAATCATAGTTTGGAGAAATGAGAAAGGCGCAATTGCACCTCTAGGTGGATTAAAACAGGTTTTTATAAAAGCAATCAAAAATATTTAATTTCTCAAACTCGTCTTCAATGTACCTAGTTGATCATAGGAAAGGCCGATAATAATAGGTACTGAAAAATGGGGTGATTTGAAAAGCTTTTGTTCGGTTAAAACCATAAAATCTACCAACGGAATTTTACATCCAGACGAGTATGAACGCTGCTGTCGCATGTTTTGTTTATTTTTATGATATTCGGCACACTAACGTAAATCCAATTTTTCTTCAAATGCTCTACATAAATGTACTAATAATAATGTATCATTATGAAATGAATAAAAATTTGATTTCTAGGAAAATTTGTGGGGTGTCGGTTTTACCCACAGTGTCGGGTTTTCCCACAATTTCCCTATCTGTTGTTTATTTTTGTTTTTTGCTGTTATTTTTCCCACTTTTCCAATTCTACTTCCCCACACCTCCTTGTCCTTTCCTTCCGCGCACGAAATGATGAAAACACACGGCAAGGCACAAATCCCCGACTACATACGGGGAACGTGCCATTTAAGCCAATATATTCTGATTAACTCTCTCTATGTCGATATTCTCTATCTCGATATTTTTCTCTATCTCGATTATTTCGTAAGTCCCTTCAGATCGCACGTATAAAAACTCTTCTACGTCGATATTTTCTCTATCTCGATATCTCCCTATCTCGATGTACCTAGCTTTATATTTGCCTGCATTATTCTCTTTCTATGTCGATGTGTTTTTTTCTCTCAGGACATCACAAAGCATATACATAATGAAATGAAAATTGGCGATCCGGGCGCTAAGTCCTATATCAAAATTCTGCATTTAGGGGCAGTAAAGACATGATTTGGGGTAAAGTGGATATTCAATATGTTTTCCTACGAGACTGTGTAAAACGAATTCATCTTAATCTGCATATATCGAGATTTTCTAGAAATTATGCATTTTTTGACTTTAACGTGCCATAAAAATATTTAAAATGCAACCATCTGTAGCACGGAAATCATACTTTCGTGGTCAAAACAATTTCAATTACATGGGGCAGAATGATAAACCTCAAATAGGGGATTCCTTCTCAAACAGCAAACCTGATGTTTTGCACTGCGCGTACACTTTACCTCGTCGTCTACTATCCTACTCCCCCAATACGAGCATTTATCTTCATTTCCCGGTATGCATTATGATGTCCTGAAGGAAAAGTTGAAAATCATTGTGTTTTATATGTTGATCTCTCCCCATGTTGATGGTCCCTTCAATATCGACATAGAGAGAGTTAACTGTAATTTATATTCAATATATTCTGAACATTTTTTTTTCTTACAGATTTACCACCAGATGTAGTCATACCAGATTACGCAGATTTTTGTGCGGGTTTTCTGAGAGCAACTATTAGACACATTTCGCAGCGCACGAAAAGAGCGATAAGATTTTGCGAAAAAGAACTTGTTTTTATGCCGGACATACCACGAAATCTAGTAATATCTGGAGGAGTTGCAAGTAATGATATTATTTTCAACGCAATATCCAATATGTCGGCATCAAAAGCCTTTAAAACCATTCGACCAAAAAAGGCACTGTGTAATGACAACGGAATAATGATAGCCTGGAACGGAATAGAAAAAATGGCCAAGCACCAAGATATGACAAAATGCTATGATTCTATTGATATTTGTAGTAGAGCTATTTTGGGGACTAATCTTATTCAGCAAGTCAAAGATGCTAATATACCTAGTAAATCTCGATTTGAAAAGACTTAGGCGCTTTAGTGTCGGAATTTTGTAAAAGATTGCGTTACATTTCAGTTGAACTCGCCAACTCTGTACATACTACTCAATATTTTTATGCGATGTTATATTAAATATGGAGAAATAAAGCATTTGTCGCCGGGCATGTCTCGATTTGGGACGGGACCAGCGGATGGATGTTTTCTTTTTCTTCTTTTTCTGCTTGTTCGGTATCGAACGTCTAAATTCATAAAAATTCCTCTTGTCTTTCCCGGACCGATATTTGCTTTAAATTCCCCACCCACTATCACCCAATCCATTATTAAATCTTATTCTTGAATACAAATCTTATCCCATTACTTGTATCTTTCCCCCATAGTTCATAAGTAGAAATAAAATCCTGTTCAATCATGTCCTAGCAAGAATTCCCCTCCCGCCCAGCCGTACCATCATATTTTTTCGTTTCAATGGAGGTGGGAGGAGCCAACATCACACAACGCCGATTCAGACATCGGAAATGAATCAGGTATAAAAGTAATGCATTCTGTACGTATCATATCAGTATTTTTGTAAATTTTAAACCGTAAACATCGCGAAATAAACAAATCCAAAGAGAAACCGGTGTTTCGTCCTCCACTGCTGGATCTGAAGCATCCGTTTGCTGCTGTAGCTGAGCCATCGCAATACAGTCCACTGACTTGCTGCGCATCGGAGTGCGCACCCAAGGAAGCAATTAGTGTTCGTCCCATCGAATTGATCCACATTTAGACCCCACCCGCGGTAATCTATTGTGGACACCAGTTCGACTAGCACACGGACAACCTATTGCTGTTCCGAATCGACAACCGTCGTCGTTTTGGAGCACCATCAAGATAAGCCATCCAGATTCCTGATCCCATACATTGTGCACCGCACATTGTTTGGTCCTTCGAACCGGATTGCAGCATCGGTACCATCCCATCCGCATTGGAAACAATTTGGTGGCTCTCGGGGAGAAATTGAAAATTTCGTTGAGACATTTGCCGTTTCGATCGTCAGCCGCGTTTCGAAAGTATAGTCCGCGCGAGTGCAAGTGAAACAAGTTGAAACACGATCGAACAAGTTTCGAAAGGACAGTTTAGTTGTGTGTGAGCTAGTTAAGCCTGAAAAAAGACAGTATAATCAGTGATGATGCAACATACGCCCCAGAAAAGTGAAAGAATGGCCGAGCTAAAGACTCTCATTCATCTTCGTGGCCAAGCCAAGGCCAAGGTGACCAGGATCCGGAAAACCATCGAAGAAGTGTCGGAAGCCGCCGCTGTTCAGTTTACACTGGTCCAGCTGAAAGTGTGTACCAGAAATTTGGAGGCCCACTTCCAAGAGTATCTCAATTTCCATCATCAAATCGTCGCCTTGTTACCGGCGGAAAAGTTAGATGAAAGTGATGCTACGTACCTACAGTTTGAAACCCTTCATACAGAGACCGCAACGATGGTGGAAACCTTGATCCAATCCGTGTACCCGCAACCGATTCTGCCGCCAACATCATCCGCTCCAGCATCCAGTACCCTGCAACCGCAGATAGTTGTTCAGCAGCAACCGCTTCCGGCTCCTGTCCCTTCGTTCGATGGGAAACCAGAAAATTGGCCGAGATTCCAGCAGGTGTTTTTGGACATAATGTCAAGGTCCAGAGACTCCAATGCAGTCAAGCTGCACCACCTTGAGCGGGCACTAGCAGGTGGTTCCGCCGCCAGGATTATCGATCCAAGGACGCTCAGCGAAGGAAATTTTGCCCACGCATGGGAGCTACTGCTTGACGTTTACGAAGATGAAAGGAAGGCAGTAGACTCTCATATTCATGGCTTGCTGAATCTCAAACGAATGAGCAAGGAGTGCTCAAAGCAGATGAGAGAGCTTTTGAACGAGTTAACCCGCCACGTTGAAGGATTGAGACTGCTGAAACAGGATTTGAAAGGCGTTTCCGAGCGTTTTGTTGTCGTCGTATTATCCAATGCCTTTGATCCTGAGACGAGAAAGCAGTGGGAATCCACCATTCCCCATAAGCAGATCCCGAAGTATGACGACACCGTCCAATTCCTGAAGGAGCGATGCTCGATGTTAGAGCGTTGCGAAGCCAGTCATCCAAGGTCATCGTTTTCCAAGGAACCGAGCCAGAAGTTTGCCCCAAAGCCCCCACCCGCTAAGTCGTTCGCTATGGCTACAATAGTGTGACGATATGTGAGATCTGTAGTGCGAGTCATCCTAACTTTAAGTGCGACAAGTTTGTTTCCTTGACGGTACCCCAGCGTAGAGTTAAGGTAAGAGAACTCAATCTTTGCTTCAATTGCTTGAGGAAAGGCCATATTTCCTCGAAATGCCCTTCAAGTAAAACTTGCCAGGAGTGTCAAGGTAAACATAATACGTTACTACATGAGCCCAAAATTCTAAGACCCGATCCAAAGCCCATTATTGATACGCCAAAGCCCATTGTTGATAATCCAAACCCCAATTCGGAATCCACTCATGTTGTTAGTTCCCAAGTTCTTCCTCCAGTTGAAAGTGCTTCGTCTTTGTCTAATCCAGTCCATAAGGTCCCTCGGTCAGACGGCACGCTTTTGCTTACAGCCATCGTTGATGTCTTGACAGCCAAGGAAATCCCCACCCCTGCCGTGCATTCCTCGATTGTGGTTCCCAACCACATTTGATTTCTCGTTCATTTGTTCAGCGTTTGGGAATCAACCAGGTACCAACCCATGCTGAAGTTTTTGGAGCAACCGGTAAAAGATCGGTGCTGGACAAGAAGGCAATACTTTCGTTCCGTTCTTGTTGCACGGATTATCAAACCCAAATAGAATGTTTGGTTACCGATGTGGTAACTGGTCCTCTGCCTGGTAGAAAACTAGATCCCCGCTTTTTGAAAATTCCCTCAAGTTTGCCTCTTGCCGATCCTACCTTTCATATTCCAGCAGAAATTGACCTGCTGATTGGAATCAAGCTGTTTTTCCATTTGATGCTTCCCGGTAGATTAATGATTGGTTATAACTTACCGATCCTTCAAGAAACCCGTCTGGGATGGGTTGTTGGTGGTGGTTCTGAGGATACGAATGAGAATCAGAATTGCTACACAGCCAGTTTGCAACCACTCACAGAATGTATTGAAAGGTTCTGGTCTATTGAGTCGGTTGAATCTAGTGACGTTAGGTCTAAGGAAGAAGAAGATTGTGAGCAAATTTTTAAATCCACCACCGTTCGAAATCCCGATGGTACCTACACTGTCCAACTCCCACTTAAGGAATCTGTAATCGAATTAGGAAATAATTGTTCATTGGCCATAATGCGTTTTCACATTCTGGAGCATCGCTTCAAAAAGAATACTGAATTGAAGAAAGCTTATGTAGATTTCATTAACGAATACAAGCTGTTGTCCCATTGTAAGCAAATTTCCGAATTAGATGATACCCCAGGGAAGTTGGTCCACTATTTGCCCCACCATGCAGTTTTGAAACCAACCAGCTCCACTACCCGTTTAAGAGTTGTCTTCGACGCCTCTGCTCGTATAACTGGACCATCCCTTAACGAGGTTATGATGATTGGCCCTACTGTTCAGGATGATCTTTTTTCCATAATCCTGCGATTTCGTAAGCATCGTTTTGCGATAACAGCAGACATTTCCAAAATGTACAGAAGGATCCACGTGAATGATAATAATTGCAGTTTGCAACGAATTTTTTGGAGGGATAATCCTGATGATCTGCTTCAAATCCTCGAACTAACAACCGTCACCTATGGAACAGCTTGCGCCCCATTTTTAGCAACCCGAACATTGTTACAGTTAGCCCGTGATGAATCTCAGCGTTTCCCAATAGCTTCTAAGGTCATAGAAGAGGATGTTTATGTAGATGACGTTGTATCGGGTGCTGAAACCATTGAGCAGGCCATTAAATTGCGTTTGGATTTAACAAATTTGTTTAACTCCGGAGGTTTCCCAGTACACAAATGGTGTGCTAGTAACATTGCTATTCTTGACACCGTGCCCGAAGAAGATCGTGAAAGGTTTTTAAGTTTTGAATGTTCAGATGTGAACAGGGTTATAAAGACCTTAGGCCTTTTGTGGGATCCAGAAGAAGATATTTTCCGTTTCCATTGCGAGTTGAATTTCAAACCATTATCTATGTCAACCAAACGTATAGTCCTATCCGAGATTGCTCGGTTGTTTGACCCTTTGGGGTTGGTTGCCCCAGTGATTGTTTTGGCAAAGCAAATTATGCAACGTTTGTGGAAGGATGGAGTGGGATGGGACGATATTTTGGAAGATGATATATTGCAGTCTTGGCTTACGTTTAGAGAGTCTTTGAAATATGTTGACTCAATTAAAATTCCGCGCTTCGTTGGATTGGTAGGCGCCGAAATTATTGAAGTACATGGTTTTGCGGATGCTTCCAATCATGCTTACGGAGCTGTAATTTATCTGAGAGTTGTTTCTGATGCCAACGTAAGGGTTTCCTTGCTTTGTAGTAATCAATCCCTAAAATGGAACTATGTGCTGCCTTGTTGTTGTCAAGACTAGTCCCCAAGTGTATCTCGTCTTTGAAAATTGACATTCAACGCGTATGCTTGTGGTCCGACAGTCGTATCGTACTTGCTTGGCTGAAGAAGCCCGTAAGCCAGCTCGAAGTCTTTGTCCGCAACCGCGTGACAGAGATTAATTCCACCACCGACAGCTTCTACTGGTCTTATGTCCGTTCTGAAGAAAATCCAGCTGATGTTGTGTCAAGGGGACAATTACCACAGGCTCTCGCGACTAACAGTTTGTGGTGGAATGGATCGCCTTTTTTGAAATTAGTCCACTATGAAGTAGCCGTTCCAGATTTACCTCAAGAATTTGAGTTGCCCGAAACCATCCCGGTTATGCCCGTTGTCTCTGCCACAGTTGTGTTGCAAGATGTTCCTTTTCTTTGAAGCCTTCGGCTCATTTCGAAAATTGCAGAGAGTAGTTGGCTATGTTTTACGTTTTGCAAATAATTGTAGATCAAACCATGCCGATCGCGTATGTTTCAGAAACTTGACGATACCCGAATTACGAAGATCGATGATTACCATTGTTGGACTGGTTCAACGCCTTGATATGTCGGATGAAATCAGTCTGATTTCATCAGGAAAACCTAGTCGTCGGTTCGGTTCACTAGATCCCGTGTTGGTGGATGGTTTATTGAGAGTAGGTGGTAGATTAGAAAACTCTCATCTGTCTTACGATGCCCGCCATCAAATTTTACTCCCAAACAAGAATCCAGTCTGTGAACTACTTATTCGTGATATCCATTTAGAAAATCTCCACATTGGACCCTCTGGATTAGTGTCACTTTTGCGCCAGAGATTTTGGTTGATCAATGCCAAATCAACAGTTCGAAAGGTGTTGCGGAAATGTGTAACCTGTTTTCGATCTCGCCCACGTTGTCTCCAGCCCATGATGGGCCGCTTGCCTGAAGCTCGTGTTGTTCCCTCCGCTCCATTCTCTCGAACTGGTGTCGACTTTGCCGGACCGGTATTTGTAAAGGTTGGTCTCCGAAAGTCCATTCGAGTAATGGCCTATATCTGTATCTTCGTATGCCTTGCTACCAAGGCTATTCATTTAGAATTGGTATCCGACCTATCGTCCGCAGCATTTGTGGCTGCTCTCCAAAGGTTTGTTAGCCGTAGGGGTTTGGTGGAAGAAATATATTCCGACCACGGCACAAATTTTGTTGGTGCAAAATCAGACCTCCATGAACTATTTTTGATGTTCCGGGATGATCAGACCAAGCGTAAAATTGATGAGTTTTGTTCCACTAGAGAAATTGTTTGGAAATTCATTCCACCTCGATCTCCTAATTTTGGGGGGTTATGGGAGGCTGGGGTGAAGAGTACGAAAACCCATTTGCGAAAGGTTCTATGCAATGCCTGTCTCAACTTTAAAGAATTCTATACCGTTCTCACGCAAATCGAAGCAGTCCTTAATTCGCGCCCCCTTTTTGCTAACTCGCTGGACACCCACGAGCCGTCTGCCATAACGCCCGGACATTTTCTCATTGGCAGAGAATTGGTGGCTATTCCAGAACCCACGCTCGAAGATGCCTCCTTGAACCGTTTAACTCGATGGAAATATTTACAGTCCCTCCGAGAACATTTCTGGAGACGTTGGTCGATCGAGTACCTTAATACTCTACAAGCTCGGTCTAAGTGGATCAAGGGTTCCCCAAATGTTGTTCCTGGGCTCATTGTGTTAATTAAGGAAGACAATCTTCCTCCCCAATCATGGAAGTTGGGTAAGATTTTGCAAGTTTATCCTGGCAAGGATTTAGTAGTTAGAGTAGTAGATGTACAAACATCTTCCGGAGTATACCGTCGCTCAGTATCCAGACTCGCACCACTTCCAATTGATGATAACGACCACGCTCTCGCATCTGTAGATCCACATCGTAACCCGGCGGGAGAATGTTCGGTATCGAACGTCTAAATTCATAAAAATTCCTCTTGTCTTTCCCTGACCGATATTTGCTTTAAATTCCCCACCCACTATCACCCAATCCATTATTAAATCTTATTCTTGAATACAAATCTTATCCCATTACTTGTATCTTTCCCCCATAGTTAATAAGTAGAAATAAAATCCTGTTCAATCATGTCCTAGCAAGAATTCCCCTCCCGCCCAGCCGTACCATCATATTTTTTCGTTTCAATGGAGGTGGGAGGAGCCAACATCACACAACGCCGATTCAGACATCGGAAATGAATCAGGTATAAAAGTAATGCATTCTGTACGTATCATATCAGTATTTTTGTAAATTTTAAACCGTAAACATCGCGAAATAAACAAATCCAAAGAGAAACCGGAATTTTCCTTTCTGCCACCGAAAGAGCACCATTCGTGTTTCGTCCTCCACTGCTGGATCTGAAGCATCCGTTTGCTGCTGTAGCTGAGCCATCGCAATACAGTCCACTGACTTGCTGCGCATTGGAGTGCGCACCCAAGGAAGAAATTAGTGTTCGTCCCATCGAATTGATCCACATTTAGACCCCACCCGCGGTAATCTATTGTGGACACCAGTTCGACTAGCACACGGACAACCTATTGCTGTTCCGAATCGACAACCGTCGTCGTTTTGGAGCACCATCAAGATAAGCCATCCAGATTCCTGATCCCATACATTGTGCACCGCACACTGCTCATTTTATTTATCGTTTCGCATAGCCACTCGTTCTTTATTTTTGAAGTAGAATACTTCTAACGTTTCAATATAGGTCCCGTTTCAAAATTTTCTGCCAGAATTTTACCCGATTTTTTAAACGTGAATATCTGCCTTTGTACTGAATGAAAAAATAAGATTATTACGCTATCTGATTGGAAATATGTACAACAATTTTGTATCCAATTCGGTAGTATGTACAATTACTAAAAATAGCGGAAATAATAGATTTTATGAAAGTAGTAATTATCTGATCCATGATTGGTTGGTACAATTCGCTCAAAAAGCAAGCGTTGCTGGGACTGCCTCTTTTTCATCGAAAGAACTGTGACGGGTATAAAAAGAGAACACAAGAAAAATTCGTTAGTTTGTGTTCTGACGTTGTAAGCGTAGCAGCTGCTGCGTTTCATGTCAGCACATTCTTCGATGGTAGGTAATAGATACCATGATTGCCGCCAGGCGCTGATGATTCTAATCATGAAATGACGTGACAATTTTTGTATTTCAATATCACACTATTGAAAAACAAGCAAAAATGAACAGATCTGAAAAACGTGAAAACTCCCATACATCAGTCAATCTATCCCCTCAATAGGGAGCAGGTTAGTAATTCAAATGAACACGAAAAGTTATAAATAAATGTGCCGCGTGCCTGTTTGAATCAGTTGTTGCTCTTTTGCCAGATAAGTAACATCGTGCCTATAGCGTAGGGTGACAATAAAACGACCATTTTTGAAATCACTAATCTACACCCCCTAGCGTTGTTCCAAATCATGAAAAATAACACTGTCCAAATTTGAGCGAAATCGGTTAACTCTAACCCCTCCCCCAAAGAGCTTAAAGTTTGTATGGGATTTTTGGCCAAAATGTATGGGGAAACACTCGCAGTTCACAAAATCGCCGCTAGAGGTCGCTGTAAACTTCCGATCACTGACCTAGGAAGGAGTTAAGCTTTTATATGCTGAACAAGTTTATCGAAGACTGCAAGACAATCCAACCAACCGTTAAAGAGTTATTAACGTTTAAAGTAGGATACTGCTGCTTAACATTCGCAAAGGGCGTACTCCGCTTATCTCATGTATGTAAACCACGAGTGAAGGTGAGACAATGTTAGGAAAAACTCATATATCTCTGAAACGATAAGAGATAGAACGTTATGATGTTCCACAAAGTTGTAGAGGAATAAAAGGACCTTTTGGTTTCACTAGAAAGTTTCAGGATTTCTCCGCAAGGTGGCGGTAGTGAGCCAAGCAATTTAAAGGGAATACTCCTATCTGTACAACGGTAAGAGATGGAGCATTTGGATGTTCTGAAAAGTTGTAGAGAAGCAAAAAATATTTTCTTTTCTCATTTGAAAAATGCATACTTTTTTTATTTTTCAAAAAATCGAATTTTTTATTACTTTATCTGAAAGTACAACTCCTTGAGAATATTTTTCTAAATTTTATAGAGATCCGAGAAATAGATCGAAAGTTACAGCGCTTCCAAGCGTGCTTCGTCTACCAAGCGCAGTGGTAATTTCAAACTCGATTATCTCGAAATACCGATTTAAAAAAAATGGTGTTCCCGTGATCACGATTCCTGAAATACCACTCAACCGATTGTCTTTATTTTTTTAAATTTATCGTAATTAATTTTTCTCATACCTTAACAATTCCTTTTTTATGTTTGTTTTGTAGATGAGAATTTTTTAATAAAATTTTAAAAGCCTAAAACAGCGATTTATTAGGAAAAACGTTCACGAATGCAGGAAAAATGTTGAAATGTAGTCTCCGGTTATTCAACTAGGTCGACTAATAGAAACCGACTAAAATTACAATTATTTTGTTCAAGATGTGTGGTTCGGTGCACGAAATTAGCGGTAACCAATCACGAACTGGTTTTAGTTAGGTGTTGTAAAATCCGTTTTTTTTCGGCTCGGTGCATGAAGTTAGCAGTAAAGAATCACGAACTGGTTACGGGCGGGTGTTTAAAATCTGGTTTTTCGTCGTGCATGCTACTCTCTAACTATCAGAAATGAAAATAATTTCCTCTGCTAGTAGTAGGTAACGACACAAATTGATTCATCCACCAGCCGTGTACAGTTCACAAATATTATTTTCCCGGTATTGTACAGCCCTTGGAGAACCCTGTACGCTCTAACCAGCTCTACACAAAAAATTGAAATAAAACTGTAGCGGACCTACATTTAAAATTTCTCATCATTTCAGTGTCCGGTTGGTGCATCATATTGAAGGCTCTGACCGAGATGAGCTGAAACTTTTCCCCATTTCCAAGTAGTTTTTTTCGAAAGATTTTTCAAAACAGGCTTTCGTTATTAATGCATGTCATACATACCTTACACTTATTTTATACAACATTGTTGAACTTATTTTCGACAAATTCCGAAAATTGATTAATTCCATGCAGTATGATATGAAAAGATATGAGCGTTCCGAACCTTACACGACTTTCATCCCGAAATTAAGCCACGACAAAAACGGAACAGCACTTCATAGTATAATGGGTTCCACCGCGGTATAATTTTCGAAAAAGTACACTTTTATTGGCTTACCTTGGGGTCCTAGAAATAATGTCACTGTTGAGTTACTTATTACTTTGGAATGGACATGGCTCCAGAATGCAAATTTAGCAGGAATTTTATCTTTTTGCTAAAATTAAATGATTTAGCCTTACAATATGTTTAGCAAAGTTGTTGTACTTTACAAGCCCTTCATTTTGCTTTAAACAGAAGCTAGGGTGGTTCTAACTTTAGCAATATTTAAAATGAAACTTTTGAACGGTTCGAGATAGAGCTTGACTATTATCGATGAAGTTGTAGAACAACACATTTTAGCCAAATTTGCTGAAAACACGCAAGCTCTAGTTTTTATACTTTCCATTGCCCGACAAATCCAAATGTAAGCTGTAAGGTGTTCCTTAAAACGGTTTTATTTCTATAAAAAATTTCATTTTACACTAAAGTACCCAATGGACAGGGGTACAAGATTATTTTAAGGTGCATAATTTTCTTTAAAACTCCAACTACCAAAAATTTGTCGTTTGAAAGGTATGAGAACTTTTTTATAAAAAATATATAACTTTTTCATATAGCATTATCTTCGATTAGGACACTTAACATTAATTACCGTTGTTGTCATATGATATAGCATGCTTTGTAGTATAGATCGCAAAAAATGGCAAATACAATATTTTTTACGTCTTGCAATATTTACTCATAAAAGAGTTTATTTTTAGTAAAAAGTATATATAACTTTCTAACGAGAGATGCTAGAGGTTCGGTACATTGAGACAAAATGCTCTCCTTCAAAATATCTGAAAGTTTTTCTTACGTGATCCTTATGAAAAATTAAAACTGCAAAAGTTTTATAAAGAAAACCATTTGTTAAGAAACATCCTATTTTTTTTTTTGGTAAATTTCTTGTAAAATGGAAAATACACGACATAGAGTTCCAGTGTCTGCGACCAAGTTTTTTAAAATTTTATTTTCTACGAAGCTCTATCTCGAACCATTTAAAAGTTAATTTTAAGATTTAAAAAAATAGAACCACCCACATTAAAACGCTAGGTTCTATTATTCAAAAGATATAAGAACTTATAATATCAAAAATAGAATTTTTGTAATCAACTTTATGAACTTTTAGAAAATAACGTATTCGTTATTTTTTGCTCAATTATAACTCTAGTAATGACCTTAGTTATACTTTAAAAAGAATTATTATTTGTTTGCCCCAATGAGTGATATGGTTATTGTTGGCGAAAAAGTGCTCATAACTCATCAGCAAAAATAGTTAGATATAATAGTTGCCATGAAACAGATATAAATAGTTGCCATGAAACAAGTTATTTTCCTTAAAAAAATCTTAAAGTTGTCTGTAGATAACTTCACTTTTAAATCAATACCGCAAAAGTTATTTGACTAAAACAGTTTTTCTGATAAACACTAAGAAACACCCTAACCTTCAATTTTAAAATAAAAGTATAAGTTGTTAAATGAAAAGTATGATAGGTAGAGCTCACATATCTCCAGCAAACTTTTCCAATATTTGTCGTGCTACAACTTCGTTGAAGGTTATTTGGCTCTAGCTGGAATAATTAAAAAGTTATTTTTTGATCTTGGTACAATTACCCTATCTGTTTTTTTTTTAACAAAAAGAAGAAACCCACAAACTACGAAAACTTCTCCAAAGACTTATTAAGGCTAAGTTGTTTAGATTTAGAAAAATCTCAAAATTCTTGCTAAATTTACATTCTGGACCACTGTGGAATGGTAATCCTTATTTCTATGACCTCACATGGACTACAATTCCAAAGTATTGATTTGAATTGTTCAGTTTGGAAGTTTTGTGTGGTATCAGATACGACGAAAAATTGACCATCTGGTCTTCAAATGTGCGTAGTATCCTTTGCCTACTACCAAAATATCAGTCCTGTTCTCGTATAACCAATATCATTTGAATTGGGTTCGCAGCACATGGCACGCCTTGAGGCGACCAACGAGCACCGACGACAACAACATACACTATATTCCTCCGGCGATAGCGAGCAACATGCGCGATGAACCGCATAAAATACCCAGCCGTCGAGACGATCCACCCATTCTAGAAGATCTGCAAAAGCAAATTTCAAATATCTGGTGATCTGGTGGGCAGGTAGCCCAATTGGCATGCACGCTTTGCTTATTTTCAAAAAAGGAGGATGCTGAATATAATAGAAGCACAGCGCGAATTGGATTGTAGCCTACTTAGGTATTTATCCCAGGCTGACAATATTCTAGCACAATATAGTACTTAAGCCTTGTAGTCCGCGTAAGAAAACAGAATATATTTCGAGCAGCCTATTTCTAAGTTATAAGTGAGGCCAGATTTGATGAAAAAGTCACTAATTGGCATTCGAATGACCCTAGTAGTTTTCACCTATCACCAAATTATCAGCCCTGTAATCGTGCAACCAATGCCAGTGTAACTGGATTCACAGCGCATTGTGTACGCTTCTTCTGCGAGAGGTAATAAACGAGCACTGACGCGCGGCACTATACACGACATCTCTGAGACAAGAGCGCTCTTAAAGTTAGTCAACAGTTAGTTAAAAAAATTAAAAATGCTATATAAATGAATGCAACAGGAGAAATATAAATGGGGTTTCGAAGAAATTTAAGAATACAGGTTTTATCATAGCATGATAGTCTTAAGAAAACTTTGTAACATGTTATGTATAATAAAAGAATCTCTGCACAAGAAATAGGAGTAAAAATTCGAAAAAAATAGAAAACATTCAAAAGGTGTATTAAAAGATATTCATACTCTATGCTGTTTGCACCACTAAGCGGCCTAAATTCTATTTTTACAACGAGACACGAAAGCCTTTGAAATACTATATAGCTTCGCATAACATCAGATTGCACTATCTCTTGCCATTGTTTAATTTTGATCACTGGCGCCACCATGCGATAGAATTCTGCATTATTCAAATCAGAAAAGAAAATATTTTTTGCTACTCTACAACTTTGTAGAACATTCAAATGCTCCATCTCTTACCGTTATACAGATAGGAGTATTCCCTTTAAATTGCTTAAATTGCTGTGAATGTTAAGCAGCAGTATCCAACTTTAAACGTTAATAACTCTTTAACGGTTGGTTGGATTGTCTTGCAGTCTTCGACAAACTTGTTCAGCATATCTTCAAAAGCTTAACTCCTTCCTACGTCAGTGATCGGAAGTTTACAGCGACCTCTAGCGGCGATTTTGTGAACTGCGATTGTTTCCCCATACATTTTGGCCAAAAATCCCATACAAACTTTAAGCTCTTTGGGGGAGGGGTTAGGGTTAACCGATTTCGCTCAAATTTGGACAGTGTAATTTTTTCATGATTTGGAACGACGCTAGGGGGTGTATGTCGCGAAATTTTTTTTTCATATTAATCATTGTCACCCTACTATAGCGTCTCGTACGACAGATTTGAGCACCCAGCACACTACGCTTCTATGAATGACGTCATCATCGACTATTTAAAGAATATCATTTCTCGAGTGACTTCATTCTCCCGTCAAACGTCGGGCCGTAAAGAACAGCAGTAACAATCATGCATGTTGACAATGCACTGCAATGAGTGCTGCATTTGATCACTGCTACCGCTGGGGTGATCCGATATAAATAGCGCGTGGCTGGAAGAGTTGGCAAACCTCAGTTTAAGCTAATTGTTCCATAAATTAAAAGCCCTTTTAAGGGCTATAACAATAACAAACAATAAAGAACAAATTGGAATATTTCCAATCATTGATAGCGATAATCCAATTGCGCAGTTTATATTCGTTATTTGTTGCTTGCGCGTATATTGACAATCTGAAATTTTGCAACAACATGTTATTTGTTTAAATTTATCCTTCCGAAACAATACAAAAACGTGCAGCTACTTAAAGTACATTTCCAGGTTGAAATTAGCGAAAACCTGTGATTTATTAAAAATAGTCTTTCGGAAACATAATCCAAAATTCTGCAATGTTTCAGAAAATTGGAGGGTGTGGCAACACTGCCAGCTAGCGAAAGCCGTACCAAAAAGAATCCACAAATATTTTTTCGTTTTTCTGCATGAAGGCAGTCCTTCCATCATCAGTGCGAAAGTGATAAAAGCCGATGTCACGTTTCAAGTTATCAGTATTTCATATTAGATGCTGAAGAGAAAGGTTGTTTCTTTTCATTTCGAAATATTTATCTGATGTAAGTAACGTGCGGTTGGAAGAGATGGCAAACCTTTTTTTGCAGCTGACTAATTGTTCTATTCTGCATGTTATTTTTGCTAAACCAAAAACCCTTAGCTAGTTTAGTATTTTTCATTCCATAGCAAGCGTGTTTGTGTATCCCACAAACAGTCCTTTTCAGGACCCCACATACAAAACAGTTAATTTGAATGATTCCCTTAAAATCGTTCTTTTTAGGACCCCAAATATAAAACATTTCAGAGTTAATGTTAATTAAACCACCAAATATATAAAGATACAAATATTAAACTTTCTTCGTTTACGAATAATTTGATTTATGACCAGTTATTTTTCTATCGTGCTTGCAAACATTTGATTTGATAGCAGGTATTTAAAGATAGATGTAAGGTTTTGTTTGTGAGCATCATTAACTTATGTTCCCATTTCATGGTTTTGTAACAAAATTTTTTAAAACTTGAATTTATCACACTATAGGTTATCGATTTTAATTTAAAAATTCAACAATTATCTCTAGTGAAGAATAGCATGCCTGTGTGTAGTTCTGAAACAGTCGATGGAATTAACGGGTTTTAATTTGGCCGCGGATAATATTGCTTGCTCATAAAACTAGCTGCATTTTCAATGTCATCGTGGTCGTGTCTTGCACACAACACTTATTTTTTTCAGAGCTGAATAAATGGATTGGCGATGGGGTGGTTTGGTGCGAGAACCGCGCTCTGTTGTTCTTTAAATTATATGTGGCGTCAGGTGCATGTACAGATAAATTCACCCCGACGCGCGTTCCAGTGTGCACCGTGGTGAATTTATCTGAGTGTTTGTTTCCTCCGGCAAGCCGTAATGCGTACTGGTTGTTTCGTTGTGTAAAGGAGATGGTGTTGGCTTATTGGATACTGATATGATTTTCTGTTCATGATTTGATACGAGTTACTTCGGAAAGTTTATTTACAAGTTTATAGAGCATTTTTGCACTACCAGGGGAAATTTAAAATACTTGGTCCTCGGAGCAAACTGAGAAAAAGTTTTACGTATCATCATGTTATAAACTCAGTTAAATAACGGTCCGGAAAACAGATTAATTGTATCCACATTAAGCCCGGCTTATTTTGTGTGCGGCTAAATGACGCAATGTGCTTTTTACTTATTTTGTTTGCGTATATCGCGGCTACATAAATGAAAAGCTCCATTATTGTGAAAACTCCACTCTAAGATACCTGCTTGGTTAAGGTTCGAGCATATTATTATTTATGAAAACATGGGGTAAACGCGCCTCCTAAGGAAACATGATCATAGTTTAGCTATAGAACATTAATTGGGAGAATTTAATAAATATAATTCAACCAACATTTCCTCCTGTAATCTCAATCGTAACGCTTTGAAAAATGTTCAAAATTTTAATGATTCACAACAACAACGGTACAGAAAGCTCGTTGGACTAACACGTAATTTTGTTTTCTGTTGAGATTTCACAAAAGTGTAGCTTTAAATCGTCTTAGGTTATGCAATTATTAGGTTTTCAAAACAATTGTTCTGTTTTAGATTAGAAAGATGGGTAGGTAATGTCAACGACATTACCGAAATGAAGTAGCATACGTTTTAAGTTGTTAATACGAATGCTGCAATTTTTACTAATATCTGAAAGGTTTTATTAAAATAAGTTATTTCGGTATTTCTAATGGAAATAGCGCAATAAAGGTACAAGTATATACGATTCTCTACTGTTGCCAAATTAATTGATTAACTCTCATTTAATGCTCTTTGCAGGGTTACCATATGAGGATAAATATGTTGGTATATTTTAGGTTTCGATGTACGTGTACCGATATTTCGGTATTTCCATTAGAAATAACGAAATGGCTGGTTTTAATATAACCTATCAGAATATAGTCAAAATTGTAGCATTCGCATTAACATCCTAAAGTGTATTCTACTTCACTCCGGTTATGTCTCCGACATTACCCACCCATCTTTTTTTATTTCTTATCTTCGGTATACACCGTACAGAATCAGTGAACATGTTAGTAGGTCGAAACGTTCTTAAAAGGAAGAACAATTGAAAGCGTCGACTCGATCCGTGACTTGGGAGTGCTCTTCGATAGGAAGTTGAGCTTTTCCGACCATATCACCGCGACAACTGTAATGCTTTCGGAATGCTGGGCTTCTTAAAGCGGAACACGGCAGATTTCGATGATTTCTACGCACAAAAATCACTTTACTGTGCCCTGATCAGAAGTGGTCTGGAGTATGCTGTGCAAGTGTGGTCACCATACCATTCCGTTCAAATTGACCGACTAGAACGTATACAAAGATGTGTTGTGCGATTCGCCCTCAGGAAACTTTCATGGAATGATCCAGTTATGTTGCCTCCTTATGCCGATAGATGTATGCTACCCGGTCTGCAGACTCTAGCGACTCGCCGTATCTTTGCAAAGAGTTTTTGTTTTCGACTTGCTGTCAGGTAATATCGAAAGTCAGTACTTCATATGGACAAAATAATCCACTGGAAAGATTTTGCCGCAGATTTTACGAAGCTTCTTCAATGCATGATTTTAACGTTTCCAAGCATAGATATAAGTTATTAATAAGAAATATATAGTTTTAAAATGTATCTGTACTAGGGTGACAATGATTTATATGAAAAAAAAAAATTCGCAACATACACCCCCTAGAGTCGTTCCAAATCATGAAAAAATGACACTGTCCAAATTTGAACGAAATCGGTTAACCCTAACCCCTCCCCCAAAGAGCTTAAAGTTTGTATGGGATTTTTGGCCAAAATGTATGGGGAAACACTCGCAGTTCACAAAATCGCCGCTAGAGGTCGCTGTAAACTTCCGATCACTGACGTAGGAAGGAGTTAAGCTTTTGAAGATATGCTGAACAAGTTTGTCGAAGACTGCAAGACAATCCAACCAACCGTTAAAGAGTTATTAACGTTTAAAGTTGGATACTGCTGCTTAACATTCGCAAAGGGCGTACTCCGCTTATCTCATGTATGTGAACCACGAGTGAAGGTGGGACAAAGTTTGGAAAAACTCACATATCTCTGAAACGATGACAGATTGAAAGCTATGATGTTCCACAAAGTTGTAGAGGAATAAAAGGACCTTTTGGTTTCACTAGAAAGTTTCAGGATTTCTCCGCAAGGTGGCGGTAGTGAGCCAAGCAATTTAAAGGGAATACTCCTATCTGTACAACGGTAAGAGATGGAGCATTTGAATGTTCTACAAAGTTGTAGAGTAGCAAAAAATATTTTCTTTTCTGATTTGAATAATGCAGAATTCTATCGCATGGTGGCGCCAGTGATCAAAATTAAACAATGGCAAGAGATAGTGCAATCTGATGTTATGCGAAGCTATATAGTATTTCAAAGGCTTTCGTGTCTCGTTGTAAAAATAGAATTTAGGCCGCTTAGTGGTGCAAACAGCATAGAGTATGAATATCTTTTAATACACCTTTTGAATGTTTTCTATTTTTTTCGAATTTTTACTCCTATTTCTTGTGCAGAGATTCTTTTATTATACATAACATGTTACAAAGTTTTCTTAAGACTATCATGCTATGATAAAACCTGTATTCTTAAATTTCTTCGTAACCCCATTTATATTTCTCCTGTTGCATTCATTTATATAGCATTTTTAATTTTTTTAACTAACTGTTGACTAACTTTAAGAGCGCTCTTGTCTCAGAGATGTCGTGTATAGTGCCGCGCGTCAGTGCTCGTTTATTACCTCTCGCAGAAGAAGCGTACACAATGCGCTGTGAATCCAGTTACACTGGCATTGGTTGCACGATTACAGGGCTGATAATTTGGTGATAGGTGAAAACTACTAGGGTCATTCGAATGCCAATTAGTGACTTTTTCATCAAATCTGGCCTCACTTATAACTTAGAAATAGGCTGCTCGAAATATATTCTGTTTTCTTACGCGGACTACAAGGCTTAAGTACTATATTGTGCTAGAATATTGTCAGCCTGGGATAAATACCTAAGTAGGCTACAATCCAATTCGCGCTGTGCTTCTATTATATTCAGCATCCTCCTTTTTTGAAAATAAGCAAAGCGTGCATGCCAATTGGGCTACCTGCCCACCAGATCACCAGATATTTGAAATTTGCTTTTGCAGATCTTCTAGAATGGGTGGATCGTCTCGACGGCTGGGTATTTTATGCGGTTCATCGCGCATGTTGCTCGCTATCGCCGGAGGAATATAGTGTATGTTGTTGTCGTCGGTGCTCGTTGGTCGCCTCAAGGCGTGCCATGTGCTGCGAACCCAATTCAAATGATATTGGTTATACGAGAACAGGACTGATATTTTGGTAGTAGGCAAAGGATACTACGCACATTTGAAGACCAGTCAATTTTTCGTCGTATCTGATACCACACAAAACTTCCAAACTGAACAATTCAAATCAATACTTTGGAATTGTAGTCCATGTGAGGTCATAGAAATAAGGATTACCATTCCACAGTGGTCCAGAATGTAAATTTAGCAAGAATTTTGAGATTTTTCTAAATCTAAACAACTTAGCCTTAATAAGTCTTTGGAGAAGTTTTCGTAGTTTGTGGGTTTCTTCTTTTTGTTAAAAAAACAGATAGGGTAATTGTACCAAGATCAAAAAATAACTTTTTAATTATTCCAGCTAGATCCAAATAACCTTCAACGAAGTTGTAGCACGACAAATCTTGGAAAAGTTTGCTGAAGATATGTGAGCTCTACCTATCATACTTTTCATTTAACAACTTATACTTTTATTTTAAAATTGAAGGTTAGGGTGTTTCTTAGTGTTTATCAGAAAAACTGTTTTAGTCAAATAACTTTTGCGGTATTGATTTAAAAGTGAAGTTATCTACAGACAACTTTAAGATTGTTTTAAGGAAAATAACTTGTTTCATGGCAACTATTTATATCTGTTTCATGGCAACTATTATATCTAACTATTTTTGCTGATGAGTTATGAGCACTTTTTCGCCAACAATAACAATATCACTCATTGGGGCAAACAAATAATAATTCTTTTTAAAATATAACTAAGGTCATTACTAGAGTTATAATTGAGCAAAAAATAACGAATACGTTATTTTCTAAAAGTTCATAAAGTTGATTACAAAAATTCTATTTTTGATATTATAAGTTCTTATATCTTTTGAATAATAGAACCTAGCGTTTTAATGTGGGTGGTTCTATTTTTTTAAATCTTAAAATTAACTTTTAAATGGTTCGAGATAGAGCTTCGTAGAAAATAAAATTTTAAAAAACTTGGTCGAAGACACTGGAACTCTATGTCGTGTATTTTCCATTTTACAAGAAATTTACCAAAAAAAATAGGATGTTTCTTAACAAATGGTTTTCTTTATAAAACTTTTGCAGTTTTAATTTTTCATAAGGATCACGTAAGAAAAACTTTCAGATATTTTGAAGGAGAGCATTTTGTCTCAATGTACCGAACCTCTAGCATCTCTCGTTAGAAAGTTATATATACTTTTTACTAAAAATAAACTCTTTTATGAGTAAATATTGCAAGACGTAAAAAATATTGTATTTGCCATTTTTTGCGATCTATACTACAAAGCATGCTATATCATATGACAACAACGGTATTTAATGTTAAGTGTCCTAATCGAAGATAATGCTATATGAAAAAGTTATATATTTTTTATAAAAAAGTTCTCATACCTTTCAAACGACAAATTTTTGGTAGTTGGAGTTATAAAGAAAATTATGCACCTTAAAATAATCTTGTACCCCTGTCCATAGGGTACTTTAGTGTAAAATGAAAACTTTTTATAGAAATAAAACCGTTTTTAAGGAACACCTTACAGCTTACATTTGGATTTGTCGGGCAATGGAAAGTATAAAAGCTAGAGCTTGCGTGTTTTCAGCAAATTTGGCTAAAATGTGTTGTTCTACAACTTCATCGATAATAGTCAAGCTCTATCTCGAACCGTTCAAAAGTTTCATTTTAAATATTGCTAAAGTTAGAACCACCCTAGCTTCTGTTTAAAGCAAAATGAAGGGCTTGTAAAGTACAACAACTTTGCTAAATATATTGTAAGGCTAAATCATTTAATTTTAGCAAAAAGATAAAATTCCTGCTAAATTTGCATTCTGGAGCCATGTCCATTCCAAAGTAATAAGTAACTCAACAGTGACATTATTTCTAGGACCCCAAAGTAAGCCAATAAAAGTGTACTTTTTCGAAAATTGTACCGCGGTGGAACCCATTATACTATGAAGTGCTGTTCCGTTTTTGTCGTGGCTAACAACTTAATTTCGGGATGAAAATCGTGTAAGGTTTGGAACGCTCATATCTTTTCATATCATACTGCATGGAATTAATCAATTTTCGGAATTTGTCGAAAATAAGTTCAACAATGTTGTATAAAATAAGTGTAAGGTATGTATGACATGCATTAATAACGAAAGCCTGTTTTGAAAAATCTTTCGAAAAAAACTACTTGGAAATGGGGAAAAGTTTCAGCTCATCTCGGTCAGAGCCTTCAATATGATGCACCAACCGGACACTGAAATGATGAGAAATTTTAAATGTAGGTCCGCTACAGTTTTATTTCAATTTTTTGTGTAGAGCTGGTTAGAGCGTACAGGGTTCTCCAAGGGCTGTACAAAACCGGGAAAATAATATTTGTGAACGGTACACGGCTGGTGGATGAATCAATTTGTTACCTACTACTAGCAGAGGAAATTATTTTCATTTCTGATAGTTAGAGAGTAGCATGCACGACGAAAAACCGGATTTTAAACACCCGCCCGTAACCAGTTCGTGATTCTTTACTGCTAACTTCATGCACCGAGCCGAAAAAACGGGTTTTACAACACCCAACTAAAACCAGTTCGTGATTGGTTACCGCTAATTTCGTGCACCGAACCACACATCTTGAACAAAATAATTGTAATTTTAGTCGGTTTCTATTAGTCGACCTAGTTGAATAACCGGAGACTACATTTCAACATTTTTCCTTTTCCAACATTCGTGAACGTTTTTCCTAATAAATCGCTGTTTTAGGCTTTTAAAATTTTATTAAAAAATTCTCATCTACAAAACAAACATAAAAAAGGAATTGTTAAGGTATGAGAAAAATTAATTACGATAAATTTAAAAAAAAATAAAGACAATCGGTTGAGGGGTATTTCAGGAATCGTGATCACGGGAACACCATTTTTTTAAATCGGTATTTCGAGATAATCGAGTTTGAAATTACCACTGCGCTTGGTAGACGAAGCACGCTTGGAAGCGCTGTAACTTTCGATCTATTTCTCGGATCTCTATAAAATTTAGAAAAATATTCTCAAGGAGTTGTACTTTCAGATAAAGTAATAAAAAATTCGATCTTTTGAAAAATAAAAAAAGTATGTGTTGTTTCGTACAGAATTATTGGCAACCGTAATGAGCAACATTGCCTTTTGCATGTTATTGGTGCTAACGGGCGTAAAATTATGCCAATTTCTCTAGCCCTTCTGGCAACCCAGTTTATGATGATAGCCTTCGTGCCTCGATCTGTCGGGATCGTCAGTTCAGTCTAGATCAAACCTGCATGCGTACAGCAATAAATAATTTATCTCCCCAAAAGTGATTGTGATCAATAAAATAATTACTTAAGTCAAAGTGATTGTGCAAAATAAATTTCTGTCCAAAGTAGATATTTGTGCAACTTAATTGTGATTTAAAAAGTGTGTATTCCACTGATCGGAAACCAAGTACCTTGCCCGCTGTACTGCGCTTTGCCTGCTGGTTTTACTGCGATCGCCTTTGTGCCGCTTTCTTCTACCGTCGACCCGATGGTGTGCCGGGTGAGTGCAGTTGGACTGATGCAACTAGGGTGACGATGCCAATAGCTGCCATCATCACGCCGGAACGATTCTGGTGAGGATTGAAAGTAACACAACGTAGGGTCCCGATAAGCGCCATCATAATTTTGGTGCCGTGACCAGGATCTGTTTCGGACCACGTGCGGAGCCTTTCACTGGACGTCGCCATTTTGATTCCCTTGACCAATGTTTTGAATGTTTTGGATCATCGCATGCTGCTACCAAAATTAAATCCAAGGCTCGATTTAATTGGATACAAGATTTCTTTTTCTTTATTGCATGCCCGATTCGTATTGTTCCGGATCAACAATCGCTTCAATTGATCGCGGAATTGGCATTGTGCTGGCCACAAAGCGCCATAGTGTTGGCCTCAAAGCGCCATTGTTCAACGATCGGGATTAGAATAGGACCATTGTTCACTGTGGCGTCCCTAGCCGTGGTGAATCCGCCTGCTGAGCTGTAGTGTTGCTGCAGTGGCATCTTCCGACACTTCCGTGGCGTTCCTAGCCGTGGTTTTCAACGTGATTTCATCTTTGCGGAACCGAATTATTTGCTGTTGCTGCTAACTGGATATTCCTGTGAGTTTTCGCCGGTTTTTGAGCGCTGCTTCGGATCATCATCTCACCTACCAGTGCGGACGGTACTGTACTGTTCCTGTTGGCTGAATAAATATACAAGGCATATACTTGCCTTGGAAAAGGTGAGCCTCTTTCCAAGTATTTACCACCCCTCCTGTGGGTCTACTGTGGTCTTTTATTGTGCAGGTCGATCTACTGTTCCTGATTGGCCACGTTTCTGATTCCCGCTATTCGAGATGGCGGAGGTCGACAATAGAAGCCAGCTGCTGTCACGGAGAGCTACACTGCTTGCTGCTCTGGGTCGGGCAGAGGTTTTTGCTGTGGAGTACGACGCTCTTCGAGATGAATCGCAGGTACCTTTGAGGTTGGAGTACTTGAACGGAATTTGGAATAATCTGGAGACCGTTCAAGCGGAACTGGAGGACAACGAAACCAACGAAGATGGTAAGGTCGAGCATGCTGCTGTGCGTGCTGATTTCGAGCCCCGGCTCTTTAAAATAAAAGCATGTCTTATTTCAAAATTGTCTCCTCTTCCTAACGATCGGAGCCCTCAACCCTCTCGTGTATCCTCCACTCTCTCTGGCATCAAGCTGCCAACAATTTCGTTGCCTGAGTTCGATGGTGATTACATGCAATGGCTTGCATTCCACGATACTTTCTTGGCATTGATTCATTCAAACTCTGAGGTCCCGGATATTCAGAAATTCCACTATTTGAGGGCAGCTGTCAAGGGGGAAGCTGCTCAGTTGATTGAATCGATCGGTATCAGCTCTGCGAACTATTCTTTAGCATGGCAAACTTTAGAAAGCAGGTATTCCAACGATTATTTGCTGAAGAAGCGTCACTTGCAGGCACTGTTGGACATTCCGAGGATGAAGAAGGAGTCTGCTGCTGCGCTTCACGGGTTGGTGGACGAATTTGAACGTCACACCAAGATTCTTCGACAACTGGGAGAACCAACCGACGCCTGGAGTACCATTTTGGAGCATCTGCTATGCACGCGTCTACACGATGACTCTTTGAAGGCATGGGAAGACCATGCATCTACCGTCGACAATCCGGATTACACTTGTCTCATAGATTTTTTGCAACGAAGAACTCGAGTACTGGAATCGATCTCAGTCAACCATCAAACTGCTGATTCGCATTCCGCTTCTGGTCCACCAGCTCATTCGTCGAAGAGAACATTCCATTCACAGCTTCGTCTCTCTTCTTGTGCCTCCACAGCGAGTTCACCAGTAACACATGTTGGTGAGAAATGTGTCCTCTGTAACCAGTCCCATTTACTGATGAGATGTCAGCGTTTTAACCGACTTTCGCCGAGTGAACGTCAGCAGTTTGTGAAATCAAAACGTCTGTGTCACAACTGTATGAAAGGTGATCACATTGCCCGCAATTGTCCATCCAATTTCAACTGCCGTAAGTGCAGCCGTCGTCATCACACTCTTCTCCACTCTGAACAGCCCGACGGTTCCAGTCGATTCAACAATGAGGGTACATATACCGCTCCAGCTACAACCACTTCGACTTCTTCGCAGCCCAGTGGGTCTTCTGCAGCACAACCGTCTACGCAATCAACAGTTGCTGCTACTGAGAGCATCCCGCAAACTGAAGTCAGTGCCACTGTCCAGCAGTACCGTGAGAACGTGTTCCTTCTCACCGTGATCGTTAAGGTGATCGATGCGTACGGTGAAGAGCATCTAGCGCGCGCGCTTCTCGACAGCGCATCGCAACCGAACCTCATCACAGATCGTATGGCTCATATTCTACGCCTTCGAAGGCAGAATGTGAACGTCACAGTACAAGGGGCCGGCAAACTTTCAAAGCCAGTACGTGAATCCGTTTTCGCTCATGTTTTTTCTAGAAAGGGTGATTTTTCGTGCAGCGTCGACTTTCTTGTGATGGACAAAGTAACGGCGAACCTTCCATCGCAAACCATATCAACAAAAGAATGGCACATTCCGAAGGACTTATTTCTTGCAGATCCGTCTTTCAACGAGAGTCAGCCAATCGACATGGTGCTAGGTGCCAAACATTTCTACTCGTTCTTCCCGAGTGCTGCACGCCTGCAGCTGGGCCGAAACCTTCCTCTACTGGTGGACAGTGTCTTCGGCTGGATTGTTGCTGGGTCGACAAACCAAAATTCCCCTATACAAGTGACGTCACCCACCTCTATGGTTGTTTCGATGATTTCTTTGGAGGACAGTCTAGAGCGTTTCTGGAAAACTGAAGAGCTGACTACCAAGGACAACTACTCTGTTGAAGAAAGGCACTGTGAATCGTTGTATCAATCAACCGTATCCCGTGATCCTACAGGACGATACATCGTTCGGTATCCCCGTAAACCAGACTTTAACGTTATGCTAGGAGAGTCGAAGAGCACTGCACAACGCCGTTTCGGACTACTTGAAAGGCGTTTGGAACGAGACCCAAACCTAAAAGATGAATACCATTTGTTTATGCGAGAGTACCTCTCCCTCGGCCACATGCGGCTGGTCGAAGCGGACGACGAACACCACTCTCAAGCCTACTATCTGCCCCACCACCCCGTAATTAAGGAAGCAAGTACGACGACCAAGGTTCGGGTCGTATTTGACGGCTCGGCCAAAACTTCCACCGGCTTCTCTCTAAATGAAGCTCTTTGCGTGGGTCCTGTGGTACAAGACGATCTTTTGACCATCATCTTGCGGTTTCGTACCATTCCGATCGCCCTGGTCGGTGACATAGCCAAAATGTACCGACAGGTACTTGTTCACCCCAACGATTCTCCTTTGCAGCGCATCCTTTGGCGATTTTCAGACCAGTCTCCAGTCCAGACATACGAACTACTCACTGTTACGTATGGTCTCGGTCCATCTGCTTACCTAGCAACACGAACTCTCCAGCAACTGGCAGAAGATGAAGGTCGAACATTCACTGCAGCCGGCCCAGCACTTAAAAAGGGTTTCTACGTGGACGATTTTATTGGTGGAGCTCAAACCGTGGAAGAGGCGATCCAACTTCGCATAGAGCTCGGTGAATTGTTAGAGAAAGGAGGATTTGCACTACGCAAATGGACCTCTAACCGGCTCGAAGTTCTGCAAGGTCTCACCGATGATCAGATTGGTATGCAATCTGCTTTGCACTTTTGTCCAAATGAAACCATTAAGGCATTGGGAATTAGTTGGGAGCCCGAAGCTGATTTCCTTCGTTTCGACTCACAGATACGACACAGCGATGAACACCCGACAAAGCGGACGATTCTCTCCGACATAGCACGGCTATTCGACCCTCTTGGATTAATCGCCCCTGTCGTCGTCCGAGCGAAAATTCTGATGCAGGAATTATGGCTTCTATCCTGCGGCTGGGATGATCCTGTACCAGAACCCATCAAGTCTAAATGGGAAAGCTACCATCGAGAACTGGCAAAGATTTCGGAGCACCGTGTAGACAGGTATGCCTTATTACCCGGCTCATCTATTCAACTGCACACCTTTGCAGATGCTTCGCAATCCGCATACGGTGCATGCACGTACGCTCGCTGTGAAGATGGACGAGGAACAGTGAGAATCCAGCTTTTGGCTTCAAAGTCACGCGTCGCCCCACTGAAGCGAATCAGCATCGCTCGATTGGAACTGTGTGCTGCCGTGCTAGCTGCTCATCTGCACACCCACATCAAAAAGGCCATCGACGTCAACATAATAGCATCCTATTTCTGGTCTGACTCAGCTGTCACTCTACAGTGGCTACGATCTCCACCAAACGTATGGCCCACGTTTGTTGCCAACAGAGTGTCAGAAATCCAGCAGTACACACACGGATGCCAATGGAAACACGTTCCTGGAGGAGAAAATCCAGCTGACCTGGTTTCGCGCGGTATGTCTGTCGAAGATTTCCTCAAAAGCTATTTGTGGACTAACGGTCCTAGTTGGTTAACTTCCCTGCAAAATTGGCCCAATTCGATACCTCCAGGTGTCCCACAAGAAGTACTGGAAATAAAAACAACCGTCGTTGTCGCTCAAGTAACACCGACAGTGCACCCTTGGTTTCTACGATGGTCATCATACAATCGCCTTCTTCGCATCATTGCATACTGTATGAAATTCGTCACCAATACCCGAGCAAAAGTGCGCACGCAGCCCCCACCGACTCCCATCGACCGATCACTTACCGTCGAAGAACTATCAAATTCAAAAACGCTTCTTATTCGTTTGGCTCAACACGACGATTTTGCTGCAGAAATAAAACAATTGGAGGAAGGCAATTCAGTTTCGAAGCGTTCCCCCCTTCACTTGATGAGCCCATTTATAGACCCAGAGAGAGTGTTGAGAGTGGGAGGTCGTTTGAATCTGTCGCAATTACCCTACCAAGAAAAGCACCCCGCTTTAATTCCTACCAATCATCCGCTAACTCGCCTCATCGTCGAACATTTTCACCGGAAACTATTCCACGGCGGCGGGCGTCTACTGCTGACAGCGATTCGAGAGGAATTCTGGCCCCCGAGAGGCCGCAAGCTAATACGCAGCGTCGTCAGAAATTGTTTTCGTTGCACACGCCTCAACCCGGTACCTGCCCAGCAGCAAATTGGTCAATTGCCAGCCCCAAGAGTAATACCCAGTCGTCCATTCAGTGTCACAGGTGTGGATTATGCGGGTCCATTGTACCTTCGACCAATTCACAAACGTGCCGCACCTGCTAAAGCCTACCTGTGTCTCTTCGTGTGCTTCGCGACCAAAGCAGTCCACCTAGAATTGGTTAGCGATTTGTCCACCCAAGGCTTCTTATGTTCGTTGCGAAGATTTATTGCCCGGCGTGGCCGGCCCGCGCACATTCATTCAGATAACGGGAAGAATTTTGAAGGGGCTAAGAATGAACTATCTGCACTGTTTACCATGCTTCAAAATCGTTCCCAGCAGGAAGAAATATCTTCTGCCTGTACCGCAGAAGGAATTACCTGGCACTTGATACCCCCTAAAGCCCCCCACTTTGGCGGTTTGTGGGAGGCGGCCGTAAAGGTAGCGAAAAAACACTTGTTCCGACAGCTGGGTTCAAGTCGACTTTCGTTCGAGGAAATGTGCACGATTCTTACCCAAATCGAAGCAATTATGAACTCGCGACCGTTGCTTCCAATGACAGAAGACCCTAATGATTTAGCCGCTTTGACACCTGCCCACTTCCTCATCGGATCATCGATGCATGCCCTGCCCGACCCAGACCTACGGAACATACCTGCGAACCGACTCGACCACTACCAAAAGCTGCAGATGCATGTGCAGCAATTTTGGATCCATTGGCGAAAAGAGTACCTGCAGGAGCTACAAAAAGACACGAGACGATGGATACGGAACGACGAAATTATCCCTGGTAAACTAGTCATCATCGTTGACGATCTGCAACCACCAATTCGTTGGCCACTCGCTCGCATCGAATCAGTCCTGCCAGGAAAGGATCAACTTACGCGAGTTGTATCACTTCGTACTGACCGCGGTATCATCACTCGACCGATTACAAAAATCTGTCTGTTACCGTGCACAACGACAGCCCCAGAAGCAGAAGGATGTTTAACGATGGCCAACAACTTACAACCGGCCCAACGGAGTCCGGATACACCTCTAGAATAAGCTGAAATTAGAAAAAAATGTGTTAGTTTATAAGAAGTGAAATTTATTGCCAAGCTCTAAGTCACAATGTTTATTGTTTACGTTTTTTTTGTTGAACATAATCGTTCAAGGCGGCGAGTATGTTGTTTCGTACAGAATTATTGGCAACCGTAATGAGCAACATTGCCTTTTGCATGTTATTGGTGCTAACGGGCGTAAAATTATGCCAATTTCTCTAGCCCTTCTGGCAACCCAGTTTATGATGATAGCCTTCGTGCCTCGATCTGTCGGGATCGTCAGTTCAGTCTAGATCAAACCTGCATGCGTACAGCAATAAATAATTTATCTCCCCAAAAGTGATTGTGATCAATAAAATAATTACTTAAGTCAAAGTGATTGTGCAAAATAAATTTCTGTCCAAAGTAGATATTTGTGCAACTTAATTGTGATTTAAAAAGTGTGTATTCCACTGATCGGAAACCAAGTACCTTGCCCGCTGTACTGCGCTTTGCCTGCTGGTTTTACTGCGATCGCCTTTGTGCCGCTTTCTTCTACCGTCGACCCGATGGTGTGCCGGGTGAGTGCAGTTGGACTGATGCAACTAGGGTGACGATGCCAATAGCTGCCATCATCACGCCGGAACGATTCTGGTGAGGATTGAAAGTAACACAACGTAGGGTCCCGGTAAGCGCCATCAGTATGCATTTTTCAAATGAGAAAAGAAAATATTTTTTGCTTCTCTACAACTTTTTAGAACATCCAAATGCTCCATCTCTTGCCGTTGTACAGATAGGAGTATTCCCTTTAAATTGCTTGGCTCACTACCGCCACCTTGCGGAGAAATCCTGAAACTTTCTAGTGAAACCAAAAGGTCCTTTTATTCCTCTACAACTTTGTGGAACATCATAACTTTCTATCTCTTATCGTTTCAGAGATATATGAGTTTTTCCTAACATTGTCTCACCTTCACTCGTGGTTTACATACATGAGATAAGCGGAGTACGCCCTTTGCGAATGTTAAGCAGCAGTATCCAACTTTAAACGTTAATAACTCTTTACCGGTTGGTTGGATTGTCTTGCAGTCTTCGACAAACTTGTTCAGCATATTTTCAAAAGCTTAACTCCTTCCTAGGTCAGTGATCGGAAGTTTACAGCGACCTCTAGCGGCGATTTTGTGAACTGCGAGTGTTTCCCCATACATTTTGGCCAAAAATCCCATACAAACTTTAAGCTCTTTGGGGGAGGGGTTAGAATTAACCGATTTCGCTCAAATTTGGACAGTGTCATTTTTTCATGATTTGGAACGACGCTAGGGGGTGTAAATTAGTGATTTCAAAAATGGTCGTTTTATTGTCACCCTAATGTTCAGTCATCCTAAGCGGCTTACTAAAATATAATATTTGTTAAAATCTAACACTAAACACAAATTTAAACAACATCACTTACATGATAACAACGTCTACACAATGAACAATCACATTATCAACTGCTGTCTTGTCTTGTACACTCAATCTCCGTTGGTACTTTCTTCGGACGCACGGTGCTCTTCAGCTTCTCTATTAAGCCGTTGTATGCAGACTTAAACTTAATAGAATCCCGTTGTAGATTGAACGTGTTCGACTCTCCTTTTATTTTTATTTGGAACATTTCCACTATCAACCGGGTATCGGTCCTAGGCACCTCGTCCAATATTTTAGCATTTTTAAAGTCAAAAAGGTGGCCTTCATTGATTGTATGTTGTGCTAGCCCCGTACTTCCTACGCTTTAATTTTTTAAATCGTTCTTATGTTGTTCCAAACACTTTTTTAAAAATTGACTTGTTTGTCCAATGTATGTCTTACCTGTGCAGACACCGCATGGTATTTCATAAACAATATTAGTTCGACGGTCTTTTTCTATTCTGTCCTTAAGCTTACTGTGTAAGAGAAACCGAGGAGATTTGAAACAGAGGAGAGTTGAAACAGTGCCCATTACTAGCGAAACAGTACCGTTAGGGATAAAACAATAATGCATTTGTTTTATTTATATCGTGCCCACAAACCCTCCAATACACGCCAACTACGTTAAATGAGTGGTTGAGTATTTACGGTAAACACACTACAAAAAATGAGCAAAAGAAAATTTTTGTTATTTTCTTCAAATTGGTATAAATAAGATATTAAGTGCATTTCTTTCTATCTTTGCGTTGTTTAAATTGTAAATTGTGGATCAAGCCTTACTTCTCAACCTAGGAGAGTTGAAACACCTTGTTTCAACTCTCCTCGATGATGAACTTCTAGTCATATTGCAATATTATAATCACAATAACGTCCCTGGACAAATAATAATAATCAAGATTATTATTTCCTGAATTGACAACAGTGATCAACGTTCTCAATTTAATAGATCTAGATCATTTAAAACCACAGAATATGCATTTGTTCTAATTGTTTACTCCTATCAGCTTCTGGAGGCTTGGAGCGAAGTGACCATAATCTAAAATAAACTAAATACTACCGACATGGATACCAAATTACCTGTTTTCATAAACCCGTATCACTTGTAGTCATAAATAGTATCACTGGTCATATCAACCATTTTAATAAATGTGAAATGTTCTAGGGGAAGTGGTTGGAAAATAATACATAACTAAATATATGATAAATGGGTTTCAAATTTCTTGGTTTTACCGTTATAGTTAAATAGTGGTGCGGTATAGTATCTTACTGTTATTATTGTTGGGATAAGTGCAGAAATTCCAGTATTTGTAACCAAAATCTAACATAAATTTTCAAAACAAGTGTCAGTTTATACATAGATATACACTGTGAAAAATATTGATAGGAATGCATGTCATTGTAAGGAATCATGTAATATTACATTTTAGTAAGCCGCTTAGGATGACTGAACATGTTAGTAGGTCGAAACGTCCGGTAAAATGCAGTTTGTTTTAATTTTCACCGAAAAAAATCGATGACCGTCCATATCATTCTTGAATAGCACAGATATCTTCTTGAAGCACTACGGCGTCAAGTGCAGAAGCGATAGTTCGGAAGATTTTGAGATCGTCCGCGTATAGCAATTTCCCAGACTTGATCCGACTACAGATATCGTTAATAAACAAAACAAAAATAAGCGGGCCCAGATGACTGCCTTGCGGGACACCTGTGGGTGTTCTGAATGTGCTTGAGAGCGTGTTTTTTATACTCACTAATGCCGAGCAATCGGAAAGATTCGACTGCAACCAGTTAGTCAGCCAGGTGGGAAATCCCAAACGCTTTAATTTCAGGATTGCGATGCTGGGCGGTACTTTGTCGAAAGCTTTTGATAAATCGACGTAAATTGCGTCCACCTGATGACGCTTCTCAACGGTAGGAAACAACTTAGAAGTGTAAGCTATCAGGTTATAAGTTGTTGATCGTTTCGTGACAAACCTGTGTTGATACTCCGAGATAATGTGAGATGCAGCTGCATACGTGACGTTGTAGACCAGCTCTTCACGGTATCAGCTGGAGATTGCGCGCTTGCGTTTCCAAGGAAAACGTCAGTGGGAGTACTAGCAGACCGTTTTCTGCTGCTAACGAATTTCCAAAATGTTGCAGGGTAATCGCGCTGGCTATTTTGCACGTGATTCTAATACTAACGAAAAACGGAATTCCGGGCAGTTTCGTATTGCAGTTCTATCAGTTGAAGAGTAACTTTGTTTTCGTCTGATTTATGGCGGAAATAACGCTTGCGTTGTGTTCGCAGGGCATTAAGCAAACGGCTAATTTCAGTGTTCCACCATGAAAATTTGAAATCCACTTTCCTGTTGACTCGTTTCAGTGGAACCTTTTGGCGGAGTATGACATATACCTTGCCATAAACAGCGCGACTGATTCGTCAAGCTCATTACAACACATTGGTCCAGTCGTCAGTGGCAATCGGTGCGGAGATTTCGCCAAAGTCGCAACGGTTAAAGTCAAAATCAAGGTCGTCAATCGAATGAAATGAAACATCTCTAGTGTTGGTACGTATATCTAGCCGCAGGACAAACAGTTTGTGGTGAGGATCGACTTTGAGAATAGAGTTACCGTTTTGGGACGCGGCTGCTCTCAGCCCCCGAGGATGATGTTAACCAGCTCCGGAAGGGAACTGGTTCAAAGCCCCAACGCCTGGTATACGCGTTCCGGGGTGGGCACGCAAGGCCTCTTTTGGTCCTCGGGTCCCAGGGTCGTCTTATGTTTTGGGGGAATTTCGGATCTGGGTTCAGGGAGGAAACCTACTACGAGTTTAACAAGATAGTATATAATTTATTCACGTTTTCTACACTCTCTACACTTCTCTTCTTCCTACTTCTTCGAACCCTTTCCTGCTGCTTCTTTGGTCGGTTCGTCTCCGGATGGCGTGATGACGGTAGGTTGTCGGAAATTAGTGGGGAAATAATGGATTTTCAGCGTTGGCGTCTTAGGCTTTTGTTTTCTGCTTCGGCGTTCTGGAGATGGCGATCTTAAGCGGGCCCACAGACCACGGGGTCGTCCTTGGTAATTAGCGGGCGGAATGAAGGACTGCACTAGGCAGCACGAACCCGCGACGACCGCCTGTCGGAAGACTCCTTTATGGTTAGCCGTACTGGATAAACCAGTCAGGGCGAAACAGGCACTTGCCGATCCTTTTCTCTTAACTGGTGTTATTCACACAGTGATCGGGGCTTTCCAAGCCGGTTAGACCGCCCAATATTTTCTAACAACTTCAACTTAATAGCGTAACAAGGTGTGTTTTCTTCCACGGTCAAAACCCAAGAGAGCTTCTAGTCCAACGCCAGCACATCACCAGCCTATCTCTCTGTCCCACTTTCCATTTTTCCCGCTTCCTTTTCATTTTCCACCTTTTTTTCAACTCCGACAACGAAATCCTCCTACATTTTCCTACACCCCACAGCCAACGAAACTCGTCCAATAGGGTTCTAATATATCTTCTCCATCACATATTCGCTCCTTTTCACTAAACTCCTCTTCTAATTTTTTATTGGTTTTTCCCCAAGCACAGACACTTGTTACATTTTGCATTTGGAACTTAAACAGTTACAATCCGCCCGCGGTTGGTGGAAAAAAGGACGTTTCCTCAAATGAAACTCGTTTTTATAAACTTTACTAATACCTTGCGATCTAGCTGTTGTATCCCCGCACCATCGCTTTTGTATCATACTTTCGTGAATTTGTGACCAATTCAAAAATTCAACGGCCTATCATCAGGATCGCTGCGAAGAAGAATCCATCTGGTGGTGGACAGTAGCGCCAAGCTATCCCGGATAAACTCGTCTGTCTAATTTCATGTTCCTCGGTGAGCGACATCGAACTACCTGGCGAATCGGCAACTTCTTCTGTGTCAGGTAAAGCCAAGAAGGGTATATGTCCTTCCGAAGCACTTCAAGATGCTGCACACCCTCAATGTAAATTTCACTTACAGTCTGCTGATGAACACTACTCAATCGACTCTACCGCTCCAGCGAACCTTCAATGTCAAAATGATAATTTCGATCGCATCGCATCTGTCCGCTCAGTATGCCTCCCATTGCAGTCAGCCGCTGGACGCAACAGTTATGACGTAGTCATTCCCTCCGTATCGCAGCTTGTTCCCCTTCCTGACAACAGTACATCCTGCTCTCCCCGCGCTATTTGCGGTGATAGTGATCATCGAGCCCACAGTCCTGAAACTTGGAATGCAGCACGACACCTCTCACATGACACTGATGGTTTGCGGATTTACTATCAGAACGCGAGAGGGCTTAAGACGAAAATTGATGACGTGTATTTAGCTGCTGTGGACGGTGACTACGATGTTTGCGTCTTCACCGAAACATGGCTCGATGCGCGTATAACATCAGTGCAGCTTTTCGGCGATGCTTACACCGTATACCGTGCGAACCGAAATAGTGGCAACAGTATTCGCGGACGTGGAGGAGAAGTTTTGATTGCTGTTTCCACCGCATTTGCCTCATGTGAGATTGATGTAGGTAGTTTAACCAGTGTTGAGGCTGTTTGGGTTAGAATTACAACTCCATCGAGGAACTTTTATATTGGTGCTGTCTATATTCCTCCTGAAAAGCGACTCGACTGCAATATCATGCAACTTCACATGGATGCTGTGAATAACGCTTCTTCACAAGCTGGCGCGGATGGCGTGATGATTGTCCTTGGTGATTTCAATCAGCCAGGACTCATTTGGGTGCCGTCACGACACGGATACGCTTACCTGGACCCGATTGCTTCGACAACCAACATCGCCAGTCGTTTGCTACTGGACGGATTTGCTTTCAACGGGCTAAGTCAAGTAAGCATGATTCCTAACCACCAGTCACGCTTTCTGGATCTCGTCTTTGTTAGTGAAACTATTATACCTGTATGTTCCGTCAATGAAGCATCCAGCGTGATTGTTCCACTTGACAACTTTCATCCCGCGCTTGAAATCTCAATTGGCACTATTCGATCAGTTCAGTATGTAGAAACTCTTTCTGTCGACCGTCTCAACTTTCGCAAAACTGATTTTGTAAAGCTGCGCAGATCTCTGTCGCAAATTGATTGGAGTGTACTGCATGCCCAAGTGAGTGTTAATGCTGCAGTTGCCATCTACAAGCGACTACTACTGAACTGTGTTGAGACCTCAGTGCCTAAATGTCAGCCTCCTAGCAAGCCACCCTGGTCAAACAGCACTCTTCGAAAGCTAAAACGTACTCGAGCAAAAACCCTACGTGCGTACACAAATCGACGGTGTCCTCTTTCTAAGCGCATGTTCACTTTAGCCAGTAATGAGTATCGTTGTTACAACAAGTTTCTGTACAAACGCTATGTAAACCGCATCCAGAATAATCTATGCCGAAACCCGAAGGGCTTTTGGTCATTTGTCAACACGAAGCGTAAAGAAACTGGACTTCCATCAAGGATGCTTTACGACGGCGAAGAAGCTACGACAACTGTGGCGAAATGTACGCTGTTTGCCAGATTCTTCTCGAGTGTTTTTTCAACTGACTCGCCAACCGCAAACGAACTCGAAAATGCCTCTCGCGACGTTCCTGCTTGTGCTGTTGATTTGGATGTGTTTACTGTCTCTGAATAAATGGTTATATCTGCAATTCGGAAAACCAAGTCATCTTATGCACCCGGCCTCAGTGCTATACCTTCAACTGTATTGAAAAAATGTTCGGACTTACTTGTAACACCACTTGCATATATTTTTAACCTATCGCTTCAGCAGCAAACGTTTCCTGAGGATTGGAAATGCTCAGTTATGTTCCCGGTATTCAAGAAAGGTGACAAACGCAACATAGCGAACTATCGCGGAATCTCTTCGCTAGGAGTCGAATCTAAAGTTTTTGAATCAATTATCAACGAGGCGTTCTTTTCTGCTTGTCGACACTACATTAGTACATCTCAGCACGGATTTTTCCCTGGACGTTCAGTCGAGACGAATCTCGTCTGCTTTACGTCATTTTGCACGGAACAAATGTCTAAGAAATTGCAGGTGGATACAATATACACTGATCTAAAGGCAGCTTTTGATAGAGTTAATCATGAGATACTGATAACAAAGCTTGATAAGCTAGGGTGTTCTACTAGATTCTGCCATTGGCTTCGATCCTACCTTGTGCACCGTGAAATCGTTGTTCGAATTGGCGATATTGTTTCAGAATCCTTTTTCAACACTTCCGGAGTTCCTCAAGGTAGTACGCTAGGTCCACTACTTTTTTCACTGTTCGTGAACGATGCGGTTTTCGTTCTAAGCCGTGGAGGAAAGCTGTTTTTTGCCGACGACTTAAAAATTTTTCTTGTTATACGGAATGAAGCCGATTGCTGTGAGCTACAGCATCTTATTGACACCTTTTATAGCTGGTGTGTAAGAAACATGATGGTCCTTAGCTGGTGTGTAAGAAACATGATGGTCCTTAGCGTTGCAAAATGTTTTGTCATCAGCTATTACCGAACGAGAAATATGGTTACCTTCAACTATAACATCGCAGGAACTCTACTACAACGCGTTGACCACGTGAAGGATCTAGGAGTCATTCTTGATGATAAGCTAACGTATACTCATCACGTCTCAGCGACCATCGACAGAGCCAATCGTTTGCTAGGATTTATTTTCAAAATATCCAACGAATTTCGGGATCCTCTATGCTTCAAGGCTCTTTATTGCTCATTGGTGCGCCCGCAGTTGGAATTTGCAAACGTCGTTTGGTGCCCGTATCAAGCTACGTGGAGCCTTAGGATCGAAGCAGCCCAGCGTAAATTCATACGATATGCGTTACGTGAATTGCCGTGGAACGATCCATTAAACCTGCCACCGTACGAGGACCGTTGTCGTCTTTTAGGACTTAATACTTTAACACGCCGGAGACATGCAGCGCAAGCTACCTTCGTGTCAAAGATTCTGCTGGCTGAATATGATGATCCGGAGCTACTAGCGCAAATCTACGCGCCTCTACGCGCCTACCCGTTTTCTTCGCCCTCGAGTCCTGCTGCATTCTGAAATGCGCAGCACTAACTACGCTACCAATAGTCCAATTTTAGCAATGAGTCGTCGCTTCAACGAGTTTGCTGAAATTTTCGACTTCGTCATGAACTCTTCGCAGTTTCGTCGTCGTGTATTGTCACTATTTTAATTATGTTTAGTTTACCTTAGTTTAGTATAGTTCATTAAGACAAATTGTCAGTTGGACTTTTTTTATACAAATACAAATACAAATACAAATACAAATACAAATACAAATACAAATACAAATACAAATACAAATACAAATACAAATACAAATACAAATACAAATACAAATACAAATACAAATACAAATACAAATACAAATACAAATACAAATACAAATACAAATACAAATACAAATACAAATACAAATACAAATACAAATACAAATACAAATACAAATACAAATACAAATACAAATACAAATACAAATACAAATACAAATACAAATACAAATACAAATACAAATACAAATACAAATACAAATACAAATACAAATACAAATACAAATACAAATACAAATACAAATACAAATACAAATACAAATACAAATACAAATACAAATACAAATACAAATACAAATACAAATACAAATACAAATACAAATACAAATACAAATACAAATACAAATACAAATACAAATACAAATACAAATACAAATACAAATACAAATACAAATACAAATACAAATACAAATACAAATACAAATACAAATACAAATACAAATACAAATACAAATACAAATACAAATACAAATACAAATACAAATACAAATACAAATACAAATACAAATACAAATACAAATACAAATACAAATACAAATACAAATACAAATACAAATACAAATACAAATACAAATACAAATACAAATACAAATACAAATACAAATACAAATACAAATACAAATACAAATACAAATACAAATACAAATACAAATACAAATACAAATACAAATACAAATACAAATACAAATACAAATACAAATACAAATACAAATACAAATACAAATACAAATACAAATACAAATACAAATACAAATACAAATACAAATACAAATACAAATACAAATACAAATACAAATACAAATACAAATACAAATACAAATACAAATACAAATACAAATACAAATACAAATACAAATACAAATACAAATACAAATACAAATACAAATACAAATACAAATACAAATACAAATACAAATACAAATACAAATACAAATACAAATACAAATACAAATACAAATACAAATAGAAATACAAATACAAATACAAATACAAATACAAATACAAATAGAAATACAAATAGAAATACAAATAGAAATACAAATAAAAATACAAATACAAATACAAATACAAATAAAAATACAAATACAAATACAAATAGAAATACAAATAAAAATACAAATATAAATATAAATATAAATATAAATACAAATACAAATACAAATACAAATACAAATACAAATGCAAATACAAATACAAATACAAATACAACTACAACTACAACTACAACTACAACTACAACTACAACTACAACTACAACTACAACTGCAAATGCAAATGCAAATGCAAATGCAAATGCAAATGCAAATGCAAATGCAAATGCAAATGCAAATGCAAATGCAAATGCAAATGCAAATGCAAATGCAAATGCAAATGCAAATGCAAATGCAAATGCAAATGCAAATGCAAATGCAAATGCAAATGCAAATGCAAATGCAAATGCAAATGCAAATGCAAATGCAAATGCAAATGCAAATGCAAATGCAAATGCAAATGCAAATGCAAATGCAAATGCAAATGCAAATGCAAATGCAAATGCAAATGCAAATGCAAATGCAAATGCAAATGCAAATGCAAATGCAAATGCAAATGCAAATGCAAATGCAAATGCAAATGCAAATGCAAATGCAAATGCAAATGCAAATGCAAATGCAAATGCAAATGCAAATGCAAATGCAAATGCAAATGCAAATGCAAATGCAAATGCAAATGCAAATGCAAATGCAAATGCAAATGCAAATGCAAATGCAAATGCAAATGCAAATGCAAATGCAAATGCAAATGCAAATGCAAATGCAAATGCAAATGCAAATGCAAATGCAAATGCAAATGCAAATGCAAATGCAAATGCAAATGCAAATGCAAATGCAAATGCAAATGCAAATGCAAATGCAAATGCAAATGCAAATGCAAATGCAAATGCAAATGCAAATGCAAATGCAAATGCAAATGCAAATGCAAATGCAAATGCAAATGCAAATGCAAATGCAAATGCAAATGCAAATGCAAATGCAAATGCAAATGCAAATGCAAATGCAAATGCAAATGCAAATGCAAATGCAAATGCAAATGCAAATGCAAATGCAAATGCAAATGCAAATGCAAATGCAAATGCAAATGCAAATGCAAATGCAAATGCAAATGCAAATGCAAATGCAAATGCAAATGCAAATGCAAATGCAAATGCAAATGCAAATGCAAATGCAAATGCAAATGCAAATGCAAATGCAAATGCAAATGCAAATGCAAATGCAAATGCAAATGCAAATGCAAATGCAAATGCAAATGCAAATGCAAATGCAAATGCAAATGCAAATGCAAATGCAAATGCAAATGCAAATGCAAATGCAAATGCAAATGCAAATGCAAATGCAAATGCAAATGCAAATGCAAATGCAAATGCAAATGCAAATGCAAATGCAAATGCAAATGCAAATGCAAATGCAAATGCAAATGCAAATGCAAATGCAAATGCAAATGCAAATGCAAATGCAAATGCAAATGCAAATGCAAATGCAAATGCAAATGCAAATGCAAATGCAAATGCAAATGCAAATGCAAATGCAAATGCAAATGCAAATGCAAATGCAAATGCAAATGCAAATGCAAATGCAAATGCAAATGCAAATGCAAATGCAAATGCAAATGCAAATGCAAATGCAAATGCAAATGCAAATGCAAATGCAAATGCAAATGCAAATGCAAATGCAAATGCAAATGCAAATGCAAATGCAAATGCAAATGCAAATGCAAATGCAAATGCAAATGCAAATGCAAATGCAAATGCAAATGCAAATGCAAATGCAAATGCAAATGCAAATGCAAATGCAAATGCAAATGCAAATGCAAATGCAAATGCAAATGCAAATGCAAATGCAAATGCAAATGCAAATGCAAATGCAAATGCAAATGCAAATGCAAATGCAAATGCAAATGCAAATGCAAATGCAAATGCAAATGCAAATGCAAATGCAAATGCAAATGCAAATGCAAATGCAAATGCAAATGCAAATGCAAATGCAAATGCAAATGCAAATGCAAATGCAAATGCAAATGCAAATGCAAATGCAAATGCAAATGCAAATGCAAATGCAAATGCAAATGCAAATGCAAATGCAAATGCAAATGCAAATGCAAATGCAAATGCAAATGCAAATGCAAATGCAAATGCAAATGCAAATGCAAATGCAAATGCAAATGCAAATGCAAATGCAAATGCAAATGCAAATGCAAATGCAAATGCAAATGCAAATGCAAATGCAAATGCAAATGCAAATGCAAATGCAAATGCAAATGCAAATGCAAATGCAAATGCAAATGCAAATGCAAATGCAAATGCAAATGCAAATGCAAATGCAAATGCAAATGCAAATGCAAATGCAAATGCAAATGCAAATGCAAATGCAAATGCAAATGCAAATGCAAATGCAAATGCAAATGCAAATGCAAATGCAAATGCAAATGCAAATGCAAATGCAAATGCAAATGCAAATGCAAATGCAAATGCAAATGCAAATGCAAATGCAAATGCAAATGCAAATGCAAATGCAAATGCAAATGCAAATGCAAATGCAAATGCAAATGCAAATGCAAATGCAAATGCAAATGCAAATGCAAATGCAAATGCAAATGCAAATGCAAATGCAAATGCAAATGCAAATGCAAATGCAAATGCAAATGCAAATGCAAATGCAAATGCAAATGCAAATGCAAATGCAAATGCAAATGCAAATGCAAATGCAAATGCAAATGCAAATGCAAATGCAAATGCAAATGCAAATGCAAATGCAAATGCAAATGCAAATGCAAATGCAAATGCAAATGCAAATGCAAATGCAAATGCAAATGCAAATGCAAATGCAAATGCAAATGCAAATGCAAATGCAAATGCAAATGCAAATGCAAATGCAAATGCAAATGCAAATGCAAATGCAAATGCAAATGCAAATGCAAATGCAAATGCAAATGCAAATGCAAATGCAAATGCAAATGCAAATGCAAATGCAAATGCAAATGCAAATGCAAATGCAAATGCAAATGCAAATGCAAATGCAAATGCAAATGCAAATGCAAATGCAAATGCAAATGCAAATGCAAATGCAAATGCAAATGCAAATGCAAATGCAAATGCAAATGCAAATGCAAATGCAAATGCAAATGCAAATGCAAATGCAAATGCAAATGCAAATGCAAATGCAAATGCAAATGCAAATGCAAATGCAAATGCAAATGCAAATGCAAATGCAAATGCAAATGCAAATGCAAATGCAAATGCAAATGCAAATGCAAATGCAAATGCAAATGCAAATGCAAATGCAAATGCAAATGCAAATGCAAATGCAAATGCAAATGCAAATGCAAATGCAAATGCAAATGCAAATGCAAATGCAAATGCAAATGCAAATGCAAATGCAAATGCAAATGCAAATGCAAATGCAAATGCAAATGCAAATGCAAATGCAAATGCAAATGCAAATGCAAATGCAAATGCAAATGCAAATGCAAATGCAAATGCAAATGCAAATGCAAATGCAAATGCAAATGCAAATGCAAATGCAAATGCAAATGCAAATGCAAATGCAAATGCAAATGCAAATGCAAATGCAAATGCAAATGCAAATGCAAATGCAAATGCAAATGCAAATGCAAATGCAAATGCAAATGCAAATGCAAATGCAAATGCAAATGCAAATGCAAATGCAAATGCAAATGCAAATGCAAATGCAAATGCAAATGCAAATGCAAATGCAAATGCAAATGCAAATGCAAATGCAAATGCAAATGCAAATGCAAATGCAAATGCAAATGCAAATGCAAATGCAAATGCAAATGCAAATGCAAATGCAAATGCAAATGCAAATGCAAATGCAAATGCAAATGCAAATGCAAATGCAAATGCAAATGCAAATGCAAATGCAAATGCAAATGCAAATGCAAATGCAAATGCAAATGCAAATGCAAATGCAAATGCAAATGCAAATGCAAATGCAAATGCAAATGCAAATGCAAATGCAAATGCAAATGCAAATGCAAATGCAAATGCAAATGCAAATGCAAATGCAAATGCAAATGCAAATGCAAATGCAAATGCAAATGCAAATGCAAATGCAAATGCAAATGCAAATGCAAATGCAAATGCAAATGCAAATGCAAATGCAAATGCAAATGCAAATGCAAATGCAAATGCAAATGCAAATGCAAATGCAAATGCAAATGCAAATGCAAATGCAAATGCAAATGCAAATGCAAATGCAAATGCAAATGCAAATGCAAATGCAAATGCAAATGCAAATGCAAATGCAAATGCAAATGCAAATGCAAATGCAAATGCAAATGCAAATGCAAATGCAAATGCAAATGCAAATGCAAATGCAAATGCAAATGCAAATGCAAATGCAAATGCAAATGCAAATGCAAATGCAAATGCAAATGCAAATGCAAATGCAAATGCAAATGCAAATGCAAATGCAAATGCAAATGCAAATGCAAATGCAAATGCAAATGCAAATGCAAATGCAAATGCAAATGCAAATGCAAATGCAAATGCAAATGCAAATGCAAATGCAAATGCAAATGCAAATGCAAATGCAAATGCAAATGCAAATGCAAATGCAAATGCAAATGCAAATGCAAATGCAAATGCAAATGCAAATGCAAATGCAAATGCAAATGCAAATGCAAATGCAAATGCAAATGCAAATGCAAATGCAAATGCAAATGCAAATGCAAATGCAAATGCAAATGCAAATGCAAATGCAAATGCAAATGCAAATGCAAATGCAAATGCAAATGCAAATGCAAATGCAAATGCAAATGCAAATGCAAATGCAAATGCAAATGCAAATGCAAATGCAAATGCAAATGCAAATGCAAATGCAAATGCAAATGCAAATGCAAATGCAAATGCAAATGCAAATGCAAATGCAAATGCAAATGCAAATGCAAATGCAAATGCAAATGCAAATGCAAATGCAAATGCAAATGCAAATGCAAATGCAAATGCAAATGCAAATGCAAATGCAAATGCAAATGCAAATGCAAATGCAAATGCAAATGCAAATGCAAATGCAAATGCAAATGCAAATGCAAATGCAAATGCAAATGCAAATGCAAATGCAAATGCAAATGCAAATGCAAATGCAAATGCAAATGCAAATGCAAATGCAAATGCAAATGCAAATGCAAATGCAAATGCAAATGCAAATGCAAATGCAAATGCAAATGCAAATGCAAATGCAAATGCAAATGCAAATGCAAATGCAAATGCAAATGCAAATGCAAATGCAAATGCAAATGCAAATGCAAATGCAAATGCAAATGCAAATGCAAATGCAAATGCAAATGCAAATGCAAATGCAAATGCAAATGCAAATGCAAATGCAAATGCAAATGCAAATGCAAATGCAAATGCAAATGCAAATGCAAATGCAAATGCAAATGCAAATGCAAATGCAAATGCAAATGCAAATGCAAATGCAAATGCAAATGCAAATGCAAATGCAAATGCAAATGCAAATGCAAATGCAAATGCAAATGCAAATGCAAATGCAAATGCAAATGCAAATGCAAATGCAAATGCAAATGCAAATGCAAATGCAAATGCAAATGCAAATGCAAATGCAAATGCAAATGCAAATGCAAATGCAAATGCAAATGCAAATGCAAATGCAAATGCAAATGCAAATGCAAATGCAAATGCAAATGCAAATGCAAATGCAAATGCAAATGCAAATGCAAATGCAAATGCAAATGCAAATGCAAATGCAAATGCAAATGCAAATGCAAATGCAAATGCAAATGCAAATGCAAATGCAAATGCAAATGCAAATGCAAATGCAAATGCAAATGCAAATGCAAATGCAAATGCAAATGCAAATGCAAATGCAAATGCAAATGCAAATGCAAATGCAAATGCAAATGCAAATGCAAATGCAAATGCAAATGCAAATGCAAATGCAAATGCAAATGCAAATGCAAATGCAAATGCAAATGCAAATGCAAATGCAAATGCAAATGCAAATGCAAATGCAAATGCAAATGCAAATGCAAATGCAAATGCAAATGCAAATGCAAATGCAAATGCAAATGCAAATGCAAATGCAAATGCAAATGCAAATGCAAATGCAAATGCAAATGCAAATGCAAATGCAAATGCAAATGCAAATGCAAATGCAAATGCAAATGCAAATGCAAATGCAAATGCAAATGCAAATGCAAATGCAAATGCAAATGCAAATGCAAATGCAAATGCAAATGCAAATGCAAATGCAAATGCAAATGCAAATGCAAATGCAAATGCAAATGCAAATGCAAATGCAAATGCAAATGCAAATGCAAATGCAAATGCAAATGCAAATGCAAATGCAAATGCAAATGCAAATGCAAATGCAAATGCAAATGCAAATGCAAATGCAAATGCAAATGCAAATGCAAATGCAAATGCAAATGCAAATGCAAATGCAAATGCAAATGCAAATGCAAATGCAAATGCAAATGCAAATGCAAATGCAAATGCAAATGCAAATGCAAATGCAAATGCAAATGCAAATGCAAATGCAAATGCAAATGCAAATGCAAATGCAAATGCAAATGCAAATGCAAATGCAAATGCAAATGCAAATGCAAATGCAAATGCAAATGCAAATGCAAATGCAAATGCAAATGCAAATGCAAATGCAAATGCAAATGCAAATGCAAATGCAAATGCAAATGCAAATGCAAATGCAAATGCAAATGCAAATGCAAATGCAAATGCAAATGCAAATGCAAATGCAAATGCAAATGCAAATGCAAATGCAAATGCAAATGCAAATGCAAATGCAAATGCAAATGCAAATGCAAATGCAAATGCAAATGCAAATGCAAATGCAAATGCAAATGCAAATGCAAATGCAAATGCAAATGCAAATGCAAATGCAAATGCAAATGCAAATGCAAATGCAAATGCAAATGCAAATGCAAATGCAAATGCAAATGCAAATGCAAATGCAAATGCAAATGCAAATGCAAATGCAAATGCAAATGCAAATGCAAATGCAAATGCAAATGCAAATGCAAATGCAAATGCAAATGCAAATGCAAATGCAAATGCAAATGCAAATGCAAATGCAAATGCAAATGCAAATGCAAATGCAAATGCAAATGCAAATGCAAATGCAAATGCAAATGCAAATGCAAATGCAAATGCAAATGCAAATGCAAATGCAAATGCAAATGCAAATGCAAATGCAAATGCAAATGCAAATGCAAATGCAAATGCAAATGCAAATGCAAATGCAAATGCAAATGCAAATGCAAATGCAAATGCAAATGCAAATGCAAATGCAAATGCAAATGCAAATGCAAATGCAAATGCAAATGCAAATGCAAATGCAAATGCAAATGCAAATGCAAATGCAAATGCAAATGCAAATGCAAATGCAAATGCAAATGCAAATGCAAATGCAAATGCAAATGCAAATGCAAATGCAAATGCAAATGCAAATGCAAATGCAAATGCAAATGCAAATGCAAATGCAAATGCAAATGCAAATGCAAATGCAAATGCAAATGCAAATGCAAATGCAAATGCAAATGCAAATGCAAATGCAAATGCAAATGCAAATGCAAATGCAAATGCAAATGCAAATGCAAATGCAAATGCAAATGCAAATGCAAATGCAAATGCAAATGCAAATGCAAATGCAAATGCAAATGCAAATGCAAATGCAAATGCAAATCAAATGCAAATGCAAATGCAAATGCAAATGCAAATGCAAATGCAAATGCAAATGCAAATGCAAATGCAAATGCAAATGCAAATGCAAATGCAAATGCAAATGCAAATGCAAATGCAAATGCAAATGCAAATGCAAATGCAAATGCAAATGCAAATGCAAATGCAAATGCAAATGCAAATGCAAATGCAAATGCAAATGCAAATGCAAATGCAAATGCAAATGCAAATGCAAATGCAAATGCAAATGCAAATGCAAATGCAAATGCAAATGCAAATGCAAATGCAAATGCAAATGCAAATGCAAATGCAAATGCAAATGCAAATGCAAATGCAAATGCAAATGCAAATGCAAATGCAAATGCAAATGCAAATGCAAATGCAAATGCAAATGCAAATGCAAATGCAAATGCAAATGCAAATGCAAATGCAAATGCAAATGCAAATGCAAATGCAAATGCAAATGCAAATGCAAATGCAAATGCAAATGCAAATGCAAATGCAAATGCAAATGCAAATGCAAATGCAAATGCAAATGCAAATGCAAATGCAAATGCAAATGCAAATGCAAATGCAAATGCAAATGCAAATGCAAATGCAAATGCAAATGCAAATGCAAATGCAAATGCAAATGCAAATGCAAATGCAAATGCAAATGCAAATGCAAATGCAAATGCAAATGCAAATGCAAATGCAAATGCAAATGCAAATGCAAATGCAAATGCAAATGCAAATGCAAATGCAAATGCAAATGCAAATGCAAATGCAAATGCAAATGCAAATGCAAATGCAAATGCAAATGCAAATGCAAATGCAAATGCAAATGCAAATGCAAATGCAAATGCAAATGCAAATGCAAATGCAAATGCAAATGCAAATGCAAATGCAAATGCAAATGCAAATGCAAATGCAAATGCAAATGCAAATGCAAATGCAAATGCAAATGCAAATGCAAATGCAAATGCAAATGCAAATGCAAATGCAAATGCAAATGCAAATGCAAATGCAAATGCAAATGCAAATGCAAATGCAAATGCAAATGCAAATGCAAATGCAAATGCAAATGCAAATGCAAATGCAAATGCAAATGCAAATGCAAATGCAAATGCAAATGCAAATGCAAATGCAAATGCAAATGCAAATGCAAATGCAAATGCAAATGCAAATGCAAATGCAAATGCAAATGCAAATGCAAATGCAAATGCAAATGCAAATGCAAATGCAAATGCAAATGCAAATGCAAATGCAAATGCAAATGCAAATGCAAATGCAAATGCAAATGCAAATGCAAATGCAAATGCAAATGCAAATGCAAATGCAAATGCAAATGCAAATGCAAATGCAAATGCAAATGCAAATGCAAATGCAAATGCAAATGCAAATGCAAATGCAAATGCAAATGCAAATGCAAATGCAAATGCAAATGCAAATGCAAATGCAAATGCAAATGCAAATGCAAATGCAAATGCAAATGCAAATGCAAATGCAAATGCAAATGCAAATGCAAATGCAAATGCAAATGCAAATGCAAATGCAAATGCAAATGCAAATGCAAATGCAAATGCAAATGCAAATGCAAATGCAAATGCAAATGCAAATGCAAATGCAAATGCAAATGCAAATGCAAATGCAAATGCAAATGCAAATGCAAATGCAAATGCAAATGCAAATGCAAATGCAAATGCAAATGCAAATGCAAATGCAAATGCAAATGCAAATGCAAATGCAAATGCAAATGCAAATGCAAATGCAAATGCAAATGCAAATGCAAATGCAAATGCAAATGCAAATGCAAATGCAAATGCAAATGCAAATGCAAATGCAAATGCAAATGCAAATGCAAATGCAAATGCAAATGCAAATGCAAATGCAAATGCAAATGCAAATGCAAATGCAAATGCAAATGCAAATGCAAATGCAAATGCAAATGCAAATGCAAATGCAAATGCAAATGCAAATGCAAATGCAAATGCAAATGCAAATGCAAATGCAAATGCAAATGCAAATGCAAATGCAAATGCAAATGCAAATGCAAATGCAAATGCAAATGCAAATGCAAATGCAAATGCAAATGCAAATGCAAATGCAAATGCAAATGCAAATGCAAATGCAAATGCAAATGCAAATGCAAATGCAAATGCAAATGCAAATG